>NC_141029.1:46707500-46875000 GCF_052040795.2 Danio rerio | reverse complement strand
ATATAAAGTTATTATATAATTACCTCATGAGAATAATATTTTCTGTAATATCAACATGAATCAATTTTCGACGCAAATTTGACGCTGGAACAGAGAACCGAAAGTGTAAATTTTTTTAGATTTTTGGACAACTTTTAGACATACCTCGTCTGAAAGCTGAATAAATCAGCTCTCTATTGATATGGTTTGTTTGGATCTTAGGCTGAGGGTAAAAAATAATCTAATTACAAATAAAATCGCCTTTAAAGTTGTCCAAATTCTATTGTTAGCAATGCATATTTATTAAAAAAAAGTTATGTTTCGATACATTTCTATAAATAAATACACTAAATGTCTTCAAGTAACATGGCCATTATTTTATATTACTATTAAAATACGGACAGCACAGTGGCTCAGTGGTTAGTCGCTCGCAGCAACAAGGTTGCTGGTTCAAGTCCTGGCTGGGCCAGATGGCATTTCTGTTTGGAGTTTGCATGTTCTCCCTGTGTTGGCATGGGTGTCCTCAGGGGGCTCTAGCTTTCACAACAGTCCAAAGTCACGCGCTATAGGTGAATTGGATTAACTAAATTGGCCATAGTGTATGAGTGCACATGTGAATGCGAGAGTGTATGGGTGTTTTGCACCCGGAAGGGCATCCGCTGCGTAAAACATATGCTGGATAAGTTAGCGGTTCATTCAACTGTGGTGAAACCTGACAAATAAGTGACAACGCCAAAGGAAAATGAATGAATGAATTATTAAAATATCTCATACGCTAATGATTTTTGGCATAAAATAAAAATGGATAATTTTGACTGATAAATTTACATGTAATTTACATAAAACACATATTTTTTCACAACTTTTGTGATCCAGGGTCAAAAAATGAGAAAGTTAATTGCTGAACTAAGTCTTGTCAGCTGCTATTCATTGTAAAAATTCACGCCAATGTAACTCAATGTCTTGATAAATAACTACTTATCAAAGCCTCCATTATAATGGCGACTTGTTGCTTGAATAACTTGCAGTTTGTTCTGCATTGTACATTTTAAATTCATACAATCCATCATGAAGTGCTTAGATGCTTTAATCTGCAACAGAACATTTGACTGTTCCTGATGCACGGTTTACAGCAAGAATATTAATCAAGGTTAATCATAGGGAAGGAGGTGGAGATGAGACATGTACACAACCCTGTCAGGCCTGATCAAACAACGGATGGTTACATAAAAACTCTGCACACTTTCCTGTTTGCTCTGACACACCACATTGAGTAATACTGGAGAGCAGATAATTTGTGATAGTCTGCTATACAGTAATTGTAAAAGCAGAGTGGAGCCGTTAAGACATTATTGCACTGACAACTTTTAGAATTTAGTTAGGAAATATGAACCTTTGTACTGGGCAGAGGATTTGTGATCATTGGCTTTCGGGTCGGAGCAATCTGCTAACACTAGCGACAGCAATACAAGCCCATAATAAAACCCAACCATCCAATCAAACAGGAGAGATTGAGTCACCTGTCTTATCACACCATATCAACATCTACGCTACAAGGTACCAGGCAAACATAAAAAAAGATGTTGATAAGCAAGCTCATAAATTTGGGATATGCAAACAGAAAATGATCCTCTAGGGTGGGTGTGTAGATAGATATACATATAGGGTGGGTATGCAGAATGGGTGGATATTATTTGTCGATATTTATTGTCCATGATTAGAGTTTTTACATGGTTACTAACAAAACTAATTGAAAACATTCACACACATGACTCTTGAATATTCTCAAATGCTCATTTGGTTTTATTTTGATAATGAGTTTGATAGCATGTCTTTGTTTAAAAAAGGACAGCTGGTCAGGGGTGAAAACCATTGTTAGCCAAGTTCTGTCATTACAAACATACTGTAACGAGGAGACTGACATGGAGGGATCCATTTTGCAGTATTTAATAGACACAGTTCAATCACAAACATACAACACGCACTAAAGTGCGAACTCACATCGACAGCATTCAATATAGATTGTGGGGCTGGCGGCTGACAGACACAGAGTGATTTACCAGGCATAGATCAGTGGCAGGCGGCGTGGTACAGAGTCCTTATAACAAGCGTGGGTCATGGGCAGGCAGCGTGGTTCAGAGTCCGTATAACAATCGTGGGTCGAGGGCAGGCAGAAGGCAACTCAGAGTCAGAAACAGTCCGGGGTAATACACAGATCAGGCAGGGAATAACGCTCAGAAATGTTGGCTGTGGCTGAACAAGACTTCGCAATGAACTGGTGTTTGAGAGTGGCTTATAAAGGGAGCTTGGGTCGTTAACTGGATTCAGTTCAGGTGTGTGCACAATCAGTCTAGGTGGATGATGTAATGCTTAGAAGACCAGGGATGGCGGCCTATGCTGGCCAGCGAGGGGAATGACTGGGACCGAGTCGGTAACACATACAGTCATTTGTTAATTTGGTGTTTCCCAAATCTATCGTTCCAACTAACATTCGCAAACTGCATCGCAAACTTGTACGTTCACAACTAAGATTTTTTTTTTTTATTGGCTAGAGAGCAAGCTATTGTTATGCAATACTTACAAAATTAAGCTAACTTGTTAAGTTAACATAATTAACCCAGTTAAATCTATCAATTGTATTGTGATTACAAGAATCTTGCAAAATATTTTGAAATAAATGTTATTTATAAATGTTAAGACAAATTACCAATTTCTTAATAAAATTATTATGTTCAGAAATGTGCTAAAAAATCAATGTCAAACAGCACTTGGGAATTACTTTAAAACTTTCACAGGAGGGCTAATAACTTTGATGAGATGATGGTGAATGTTTGTGTCACTTGCTGAAAGACTACCGTGTAAGAGCAGTTGATGACAGGAGCTTCCTGCTTAATTCATTCAAAACAACATCACAGAAATGGATGATAGTAACCAAGCAATTTCATGCTTCCTAACTCGTACGTAGACGTGAGGAAACAAAAGATATTGTCGGTTCTTCAACATGAAAAGCCATAGCTTTCACACTCACTAACCTCAGTAGCCACAGAGTTTGCAGTATTTAAACAGATGGAGAGCATGCACACAGCAAACACAAAGCAAACACAACATAATCAAATTTTTACAGCCTTCTGACATCAATAAGTAAGTTTCTACAGAACATAATAATACATAATAATACCCGCGTAAAAAGTATTCATATAATAGATGCTATTCATCTAATCAAAATACTTTATGGTTCTGTATGGCTATGTACATATTGAAATACTAGCTAGTTTAGTGAAGAATATTGATGACACTTTACAATAAGGTTGTATTTGTTAATATTAGTTAATGCATTGACTTACATGAACAAACAATGAACAACACATTTATAGAAATCCTGTAAAGGATATCTTTATAGAAACACTGTAAAGAAATCCTGGCTGCCTTAAATTTTTAAGCTGAATCAAATTAGCCTTATGAGTCCAAATGAGACCGTACATAACATTTATTTCAAAATATTGTGCAAGATTCTTGTAATCACATTTGATAGATTTAACTGGGTTGACTCAACAAGTTCATTTAATTTGGTAAGTATTGCAAATAATAGCTTGTTCTCTAGCCAATCAAAAAAAAAAAAAAAAAAAATATATATATATATATATCTTAAAGCCTAATAACATTGACCTTAAACATTTTTTACATAATTTTTTTTTTGTTCCTACCAATCTAAAAAAATTAGACCATTCACAGTAGAAAAAATGCTGTGAAAATGTCCTTGCTCTGTTAAAAATCACTTGGGATATTTAAGATTAGATATATTTAAAAGATATATTTTGTCACGAACAGGGGGAATCAAGAACTGGTGTGTTTGAGGTGCATGATGGAAGTTGTAGTTCATTAAAGTGGCATATGTGTAGTTCTGTAGATTACTGGAGAACTACACATACAGTTGAAGTCAGAATTATTAGCCCCCCTGTTTATTTTTTTTCCCCAGTTTCTGTTTAACAGAAAGATTTTTTTCAACACATTTCCAAACATAATAGTTTTAATAACTAATTTTTAATAACTGATACATTTTATCTTTGCCATGATCACAGTACATATTTACGTATTTAAAAAATCTTGGTTGCCTTAAATTTTTAAGCTGAATCAAAGTAGCCTAGTGAAACCAGTAAACTTATATTACGTTAAACTGATTAAAAACAGCTTGCGTGAATTAAGTTAGAACATGATTAACTTCGTTTAATAAGTTACAATGACTTAAAAACATATGATGTCATGACTAATTGAGCATAACAGTTTTTTACAGTGTGTTAGTTATTGTTAGTTAATGAAAATACAGTCGTTCATTATTAGTTCATGTGCATTAACTAACGCAAAGCATACATTTGGGCTTTAATAATGCATTAAATGTTGAACTATGATTAATAAATGCTGTACAAGTACTGTTCATTATTAGTTCACGTTAGTAATTACATTTACTAACATTAACTTATGAAACCTTGTTGTAAAGTTTGACCGGCATACTTCCTATTCAGTCATTTTTGTCATCCAATATATCATTTAAAACCATTTTGTAATCAGAATTAAATGTTTTAGACTATCTTTCAGATAATTTATCTTTAATTTAGATTAAATTAATACACTTAAAAATATATGTATGTTTGATTTATACACTGTAAAACCTAACAGTGAAAATCACTAAATAAGTTAAGTTAGTTGGTCACACTTTATTTTGATGGTCTGTTTGTTGAATTTACATTGCATCTACATGCCAACTAATTCCCATTAGATTATAAGTAGACTGTTAGGTTGGGGTTAGAGTTGGGGTGAGGGTTAGTGTAAGTTGACATGTACCTGCAAAGTTTCTTAGTTAAATGTTTGTTGAAAGAGCAGTATCAACAAATATTAGACAGTCTACTAATACTCAAATGGACCATCAAAATAAAGTGTTACCAGTTAGTTTAACTTATTATTTTTAAGGTTATTTTGACTTAATAAAAAAGAGTTATGGTAAATCATATAAACTGATTATATTAAGCATAACTTAAACCAAATTAGTTATTAGTGAATTTGTTTTAGTGTTAACTCTAATGTTAAAATACCAAACCTTCTGAGTAGCTGCAGTAGTTGTTTGGACTTAATTTGTTCTACTAACTGAACTCAAACTCAAACAAAGTTTACAGTACTCACAACATTTTGCTCTAAAGCTTAAATGGTTTGCCGCAATCGATTTCTTCAGTTTGAGCTAACTTATTTTATCAGGTTTTACAGTGTAGACTAGCCATGGATGATAACCGGTTTCAAGGTTTCCAGTGGTTTGGAAAAGTCAAAGTTTTAAAACCGCTAAAACGATATACGTTTTGCTTTGTGTTTTTTTGTTTAACTCTTTTATTTAGTTTTTTTGGGGCAACAGTATCTCTCTTCATCAAAATCTACTGGCCAGCCCATGAATCAGAAAACATTTGAAAAGCTACAGCTCTGAATAGTGGATTGAGTGAATAGTGAATATCTGTGGATTGCTTTATAATAATATATACATAATATAAAATATATACAAAATATAAAAGTTGTAAAAAAAGTTTTTATCTTATTTTACTATTGAAGATAGCAGAAGTCAATGATTTATTTGAAATATTTAGCCTGACATGTTTACTGCTTCAAAATACTAAAATGTTTCTTAAAAAATATATATTGTGTTTTTTTACCCAGACATTTAAAAAGAACATATTTTAGAGCAGTAATCCCAATAGTGTGAAACTGTGATATTTATATTATTTTTTCTTCCTTTTTAAAACTCACATTTTTATTGCATTAAATGGGTCAAAAGACTTAAAGTCACTATCCAAAAAAAAAAAATAAATAAATAAATAAATAAATATATATATATATATATATATATATATATATATATATATATATATATATATATATATATATATATATATATAGTTTTTTTTTTTTCGAATTTCTGTTTAACAGAGAGAACATTTTTTTCAACATATTTCTAAACATAATAGTTTTAATAACTGATTTCTAATAACTGATTTATTTTATCTTTGCCATGATGACAGTAAATAATATTTGACTAGATATTTTTCAAGACTTCTGTACAGCTTAAAGTGACATTTAAAGGCTTAACTAGGTTAATTTGGTTAACTAGGCAGATTAGAGTAATTAGGCAAGTTATTGTATAAGGATGGTTGGTTCTGTTGACTATCGGCTAAAAGTATAGCTTAAAGGGTCTAATGCTGGTGAAAATACATTCACATTGCTATTATCAGATAAACCAGTCATTTTTGTTGATCAGCTGCTTTCTCACCATGGCCATTTATGTTGTGTAATGACAATAAAGTAGCATCTGGATGATGGTTATCAATGTATCAAGCGCAAGTATTTACAACTTTTTTGTACTTCTAACAACTAAAATGATCAGCGTTGTGAGTATTTCAGGACACTAAACCATGTTCAGCCTTTTGTATATTACAATATTAAGTATATAGCATTATTAAGTATATTTTATGTGTATACTAAGTGCTTGCATGTATATCCTCTTTATACTAATTTATTTTGTCCCATTTTATGCATAAAATGAGTCCTAAAAAATGAAGAAAAAAGTCTAAAAAGCTCTATAAATCAAACATGTATTACATACTTAAGTAAACATAATTAGTTTTAATGTTTATTGAGGTTTATATAAAAACAAGTCAGCTTATATACAGCTTGAATACCAGGGTGCAGGTTTCATCACGTCAAGTTTAACACCTTTTTAAGACCATAATGAATGAAATTTCAGATTTCACTGGACAAAATGCTTAGAATTTTTTGTAATGGCCAGTGGAATTGTTTTACCCCGTTACAAGAAAGGTTCAGTTATTTCATAGCCACATGTTTAAAATAATGGGTCAAAACAAGCAACTGCTAGTCTTATACACATACACTTTTTATTAGCATAACTTTACTTTTTAAACAAGGTTTTAAAAGCTATAATAAAACAATTTTATGTACATGGATTAAATACATGGATAACTTTTAAACAAATGTTATTGTAAAGATGAAAAAAAGATAATTCAACCATATTGCTGAATAGTTATTAATAGTTTTAGTAGTAAGTAGTTAGTAATAGTTAGTAGTAGTAGTAAATTACTATAAGTAAATTAATTGTCATTAATAGTCATTTTAGTTTTGTTAAATGATTTTTTAGATTGTTTTTGGTTACCAACCGGGTAACTTTACATGAACAAAAGAAAATTAAGATCTGTTCAAAAGTATTTAAGGCCTAAAATTTGAAGTGAATTTCAGACTTTTTGAGGCGTTTAAGACCCCGCTGCACCCTGAATAATATATCTGATAATTAGTGGTTAACAGGATTGAACTCTTCCCTATACAGAAGATAATGCTAAAGATTGTAATGCTTAATCACACCCTGACATCTCAAGCACACTTTACCATATCTGCCCTAGATGTGGAGGCGTAGTATTTTTACTATAGCTTTGCATGAGGTCTGTGACATGAGGGTTTCACTTCCTTTCCTGAGTGGCTGACTATCTTTCTTCCGCTAGTTATGTTCAACTGCAGCTTGAGTGTCTGGGTTTATTAAAGCATGGACTGAAGTGCACTGACTTTGGGCCACACCTTCTATTGCCTTTGAAATGACATTAAAGAAATGGGAAAGAAATCATTAAGCGTGCATTTAATGTCTTGAAGGGTCGGTATGTTTGAGTTCACTGGACCTTGGCCAAAAAAAAAGTTCTGTGTTGATCATATCGTTACAAGAAATGCTTGATTTCACTACCTCAAAAACTGGAAATCTTGCTTCTCACTGCAAAGCTTTTTACTGTAATATCAAATGTGGTATTTTTAGTTAAACAATAACTGTGTATAATGTTTATATGAAATAAGGGTAAGTAAATACACTGTTAACAACTTCCTGTTGAATTTACACTAACTTACTGGCAGCAGTTCGCCAGTAACTTACTTTAAATCAATTACAAAAATACTGTATTTTAGTAACTCAATTACTGAAAAAAAAAATCTGTATTTACTTTTACAGCACCATTTATCTTGCTGTATATGTATTTAGAGAATTGTGTGTATATCTTTACTGTAAAATATCCAGTAATTTCTCAATGTAGCTTTACTGCATAACTGTACTGCAGTAAAATACAGTTCATATTAAAGTTAAATACTGTGTTATTTACCAAAACCGTTAACAGTGTAACGACAGAAGGCCAAATAGGTAGGTAAATAAAAGTAAACCGGGTATATGAACAGCTTGTGGCTATGTAATATCCTATTCAATGTAAGATGAGATGCATACACATTTCCGTAAGAGATTTGTGCACAAAATATGTATGCTATTCAATTCTAGGGGAAAAAGCAGTCATTGTATTGTATTCCTCCCTGTTTCCTTTCTCCAGGTATTTCCCTGAGTCTTAAGCTGGCACCATGCCACAGGAGGTCAAGACTGACGTTCCCAAAGTCCTTAATAAAACCACACCAGGACTTCAGATATGGAGAGTGGAGGTAAGCAGGAATGATTGATGGCACAACTTCAATGCAAATCGAAATTAGAGAACAACCTACAAAGTCCTGAATGTCAAGGTCACTGCTTTGAACTCTTCCTAATACATGAGTAAAAGTGACATTTTTAAGCAAGTATCAAGAGATAAATATTAGAGAACACTTGCAGATATCTTACAGTTATTGCTGTTAATCTGGCACCTGCAGGAAATTTTTATAATTATCTGTTTTCAGTTTTCACAGACATTTTAAAATGGCGAGTCGTTTTAAAGCAATCGAAACTGTTTGAAAGTAGGATGTCTAGAATAGAGATTCCCAAAGTGATGGTCGTGAAAAAGTGACATCCTGGGAGGGGGTCGCTTGGTGATTTATAAAAATCTAATGAATTTTATTTAACTATTAAAATTGTCCATAAACATAAAAGTATCTATAACCTACATACAATTTCAAAAATAGTTAATTGGGGCATTAAAAAACAACAACATGCAAATAAAAACCCTTTAGCTTTTAGATTTTTTTTTTCTCCACTAGATTGTGACCCTTGGGGTGATTACGTTATGCTAACGACACAGAAATAGCATCAATTACATCAGATTGACTTTTTGGCACTATGTTAAACTTTCTGGCACATTTTTAGCATTAAAAATAAATACAGGTCACGGCTGAAAGTGGAAGTTGATCTGCGAGTAGCGTTCTCCAAAATTAAAAACAAAATAAAATCTAAAAAATGGACTTGCTGTGCTCCAAATATTGTGCCCACGTATCTCATTCTATGAGGTTAATGTTGAAATTAAACAAATGAATAAATTATTCTAAACAATTATATGTTTTCTGGTCAATATGCTTGTGTTTATGCAGGTAAATTGATGTGTGTGCACCATTGTGGGCAATGTTTGTTTATTTATAACCACATCCAAGGATGGTGGGGCTCGTGAGTGACTGGTTTTACCACATTGTGGGCTTAAAGGTTTAGGATGAAGGCCAAGAAAAGACCATTTCAGCAATAGCTAGAGAAGTTAGTCAATCCAAATGAAGAATAGTACATCTTTACGATGTCACCTACAGTCCCATTAAAAGGCTGACTGTCCATGAAAGATAAATGCATGAGAGGACAAGATAATGCAACCAAACCTGTGATCAGCAGAAAGAATCAAAAGGCTAAACTAGGACAGTGAAATGTTCCAAAGTTCACTTGCAATGAACATTATATTCATTGAGACTGAACCCTATACCCTGGTTTTACAGACATGGCTTAAGACTAGTCCTAAATAAAATGTATCTGTCTTATAGAGTTAGTTCACCCAAAAATAAAAACTCTGTAATTAATAACTCAGATGTTTTTGATAATAGTGGCTCAAATACACTTATTTAACTAAGGCCTAGTTCTGACTTAAACTATGCACCATATGTGAAACCAGACCTGAGCGTGTAAAGAAGTGAGCATAAAGTGGAGGCATCGTGGTTTGTGGGATGTTTTTTGCAGCAGGAATAGGGCCTCTTGAAACATGCAGAATGAATGCAAATGTTTATCTGATGCTCCTTCAGCAACCTACTGTCAGAGATGACAAAAGTACACACATCCTTCTCTCAAGCTAAAGTACAGACGTTCAGGTTTAAAATGACTCCAGCAAAAGTTGAAGAACTAACTACACTTTTTTACTCAGACAAAAAAAGACTCTGATATGTACTAAGTAAAAGATAGTAAGGTAACACTTTAGTTTAAGGACCAATTCTTACTTTAAACTAGTGGCTTATTTCCTGGTCATTATAAAAATATATTCACTCACCGGACACTTTATTAGGTACACCTGTCCAACTGCTCATTAACACAAGTTTCTAATCAGCCAATCACATGGCAGCAACTCAATGCATTTAGGCATGTAGACATGGTCAAGACAATCTGCTGCAGTTCAAACCGAGCATCAGAATGGGGAAGAAAGGTGATTTAAGGGACTTTGATTGGGCATGGTTATTGGTGCAAGACGGTCTGGTCTGAGTGTTTCAGAAACTGCTGATCTACTGGGATTATCACACACAACCATCATTAGGGTTTACAGAGAACAGTAAACCCACTGTATGCAAATGGCCTCCACAGTCACAAGTACTCAATCCAATAGGGATGTGATGGAACGGGAAATTCGCATCATGGATGTGCAGTTGAAAAATCTGCAGAAACTGTGTGATGCAATCATGTCAATATGGACCAAAATCTCTGAGGAATATTTCCAGTACTTTGCTGAATCTATGCCACAAAGGATTAAGGCAGCTCTGAAGGTAAAAGTGGGTCCAAACCGGTATTAATAAGGTGTACCTAATAAAGTGGCCAGTGAGTGTATAATATTCTGCATGATCTTTTTCTACATACAAATCCTACTCCATAACCAAATCTATCTTATTTATTAACCAGAAATTAGGAGTTAATTGAGGCAAAAGTCATAGTTATTAGATTGTAAATAGCAAGCATTATACCTAAGTATAAATTACTACTATCTATTTTAGTCTCACGCTAGTAATAAGTTGTTCTCTAAAATTAATCCCTACTGTATTCTGTAAAATGAATGCAATCAATTTCTAAAACACAGACACATTCAATAAAATAACTACCTGTTTTCTCTTTAATCACTGATCAGAACATGGAGCTTGTGCCCTGTCCATCTAAAACATTTGGACAGTTTTTTGAGGGAGACAGCTATGTAATTCTCTACGTAAGTATCAGCACAAAGGTACTCAAGTGCTTTGAGTTTGTCAAACCTCAATGAAGGATGAATGATATGGCTCATTTTCAGACTCACAAAACCAGCAACAACTTCTCCTATGACATCCATTATTGGCTGGGAAAGTCCACCTCTCAGGATGAGATGGGAGCAGCGGCGATTTACACCACGCAGATGGACGACCATCTAGGGGGTGTTGCTGTGCAACATCGTGAGACCCAGGGCCATGAGAGTGCCACCTTTCAAGGATACTTCAAACAGGGCATCATGTAAGCCATCTGATGTTTAAGATTTCCTCAATACAAGAAGGTGACAGTTGCTTAAATCAATAGCTATGTTTCCATCCACCTATTTGTATGCACATTCGATAAGAAAAAATGTGCATAAACTACAATGGAAACACTTTTACCGAACAAATTTTAGTGTGTGCATTAAAAAAAGTCATGTGATTTTGTTATAAGATACATGTGATGATAATGCATCTAAAACATTGTTATTTGGTCTTAACCATTACAGTATTAGTGGTATTATATAATTAATCACCTCCAAAACTATCAAGAGTGTCTGTGCTCTGCGTCTCACGCCTTCAAATACCAACAGGCATTGTCTTCTGAGGCGCAAGTCATTTATTAAATGAAGAGAAGATTTGCGCAGCTTCTCTTACCGCAGCAAAATCCATTTGTACTTTCGATATTTGGCGCCAGTTAATCAGAAAGTGACGATTTTGTTCTCTTTGACTCTTTGCATGGAAATGCTGCTTTATTTGTACGTCTTTTATGCGATATTCCTGTTTTGCACAAACATTTAATTTGCATCTTTGGATGGAAACATAGCTGATGTTAGACACAATGCAGAGTCAAGTGCCTTAATCGCTAAACCACAGTAAAAATTTACACTTAATCAAAGTATATAGAGACAAGCCCAAAATTATTCATACCCTTGACAAAAACTGACTTAAAGTCACATTTATTAAATCAGCAAGTTTTTTTTTTTTTTTTTTTTTGTCCATAAATGACACAGGCTTCTGCAAAAATAATAATAATATATAAATTCATCTTTCATTTTCATTTGAACCAAAACTTGAAATCAGAATTTGCCAGGGTATGAATTATTTCGGGCTTGACTTTATGTATGAATATGTTACTTTCTTAAAGTTAAATATTTAAATGTCATGCTTAAACTTAAGATTAGTGAAAGTGACAGTAAAAGTCTCAACTTCAAATGTTTCAATAAAGTTTGTATTTATGAATTCATGCATTTTCATTCGGCTTAGTCCCTTATACTGTATATAAGGGGTCTGATAAAGAAACTACAGCAGAATAAAACGCCAACTATTCAGCATATGTTTTAGGCAGCAGATGCCCTTCCGGCTGCAACCCAGCATTATTCAACATGCACTCGTACACTAAAGCAAATTTAGTTCATCCAATTCACCTATAGCGCATGTCTTTAGTTCCAACCCTAATTAAACACACCTAATTAAACTAATTGAGTCCTTCAGGCTTGTTTAAAACCTGCAGGTAATTGTTGGAGTTGGGTTGGAACTAAACTCTACAGGGCTTTGGCCCTCCAGGAACTGAGTTTTTTGACACCCCTGCTTTAGTCTGTGGGGTAAACGGGAGCACCCAGAGGAAACCCACACTAAGAGAGAACATGCAAACTCCACACAGAAATGCCGGGACTCAAACTAGCGACCTTCTTGCTGTAAGGTGACAGTACTAACCACTGAGTCACCGTGCACCATTATCTACAATTCATTTTGGAAAGTAATATTTTCTGCCTTTTAGTGGATGTTTAATATTAGAGATGCTGTCTGGCCCAGTTTCCTTGCATCTACAAGCTACCAGTTCTCGTTAGCGTAATAATAGACTGTGTGGTTAGGGTTATTCTAAGTTGACATACTTGCAAAGATTCTTATAGTCAGGATAGTGTCTGTTGGTTGAGCAGAATCAGAAGATACTAAGCAGACATTCTCTAATGAGATTTAGTTGGCAAGTAGTTGCAAAGTCATTTATATTCAACAAAAGGTGAAAAAAATACCATCAAAATTAGTTCATACTAAAGTCTCAACGTTTCTAAGGCCTCCTCTGGTGCAAGTCAAATGAAAATAGAAACTGGAACTGTTATCGTGTGTCCTGTTTTTTTAACTATGTAATTTCCTCACATATTTTTATCTTTCAGAGTATGGTAATAGTTTAAACCAGACCTGTTTTACGGAAAATAAATGGAGTAACTCGATGAACATACAATATCATTAGAAATAGAAAACTCTAAAATAATATTCTCCAAGCACATCTGAAACAATGGGCCTCAACATACACTCATGTAATTGCTTCACTCACAATTGTTTTGTTTTGTTTTGATGGGAAATAGTTGTTCTCAAAATAAATGGTTAATTTTGCTGCAATAGATATTACAAGAAACTACAGGAACATGCGGATGCAGTGGTGCAGTAACACTGAAGTTGTTTGTAGTGATTAAAAGTGCTTCGAAAGCAGCTCAACCAATCAGAATATAGGTTAGCACTGTTGCCTCACAGCAAGAAGGTCACTGGTTCGAGTCCCGGCTGGGTCAGTTGGCATAGTGTGTGTGAATGTGAGAGTGTATGGGTGTTTCCCAGTACTGGGTTGCGGCTGGAAATGCATCTGCTGTGCTAACACATGCTGGAATAGTGGGTGGTTCATTCCGCTGTGGCGACCCCAGCTAAATAAGGGACTAAGCAGAAGGAAAACGAAATAACATGTCAATTCATGAAATAAAATACTAGTATACTAAATAAAATACTTTTGCTCTTGCTTATGGGGATTTAATGACTTTTATTTTGACTTTCATGTGAACTATTGACTCATATTTTCCATAATGACACGTATCTACCCTTTAATTTGTAATATCTGCATCTGAATCTCTTTATTTTAAGACGATTTGGAAAGTACATGATACTTCTCGTCTAATAGTACTTCTCTTTAAAAAATGTGGAAGTGTACAAGTCGAAAAACACTTCTTCATTTCAGATTGCAAGAAATGTACGCCTCTAAGATGTGAAAATAAGTTTTGATAAGAGCTCTAAAGCTGATTATATTTTGTTTTAAATATTTTTCTAGATACAAAAAAGGTGGAGTTGCATCTGGGATGAAACAGGTGGAGACGAACACATACAACATACGCAGACTTCTGCATGTGAAGGGAAATAAGCATGTGGTTGCAGGAGAGGTAAGAACAGCCACAGTCCGTTCACATTAACAACTTAAACGTGCCACAAAAATAAACACCGCTGGTCTACAAGTTTCCTTCTTACTGCACCACGTATCAAAAACACAAAAGACACCTACAATACAACCAAATGTAATTCAGGGTTGACATCCAAAAACATTTAAATGCCACTGCATTAATCTTTTAAACATGCAAAGAGGAAACGAATGGCAAAAATTCAAACATTTAGCAAATTTATAAGTATTGCATGCACAAACTGAATTGCTATGAGGTAAACTTTTGTTTAATGCCTAAGCCATTTCCTACAAATATTCTGGTCATATCTTACAATAGGGTTCTTAGTTATTTTTAATGTATTTACTGACATCAATTAAGAATGAAAAATACTTGTACAACCTTTATTAATCTTAGTTCAACATTTACTAGTAAGTAATGTGTATTTATATGGCGGATTTATTGTGTATGGCCATACACCCAAAGCGCTTCACAATCATGAGGTTCACCACACACCAGCTATTGATGGAGTAGAGAGACAGTGATAGAGCCAGTTCAGTGGATGGGGAAGATTGGGGGGTCAAGACGGGTAAGGGCCAATGGATGGAATTTGGCTCAGTTACACCCTTACTCTTTATGAGAAGTGCCATAGGATTTTAATGACCATGGACAGTCAGGACCTCGGTTTAAAGTCTCATTCAATAGACGACGCTCACTGACAGTATAGTGTCCCCTTCATTTTACTAGGGCATTAGGACTCATCCTGTTCACTCATCCTGACTGAGTGCCCCATCTGGCCTCACTAACACCACTTCCAACAGCAACCTATAGTTTTCCCATGTGGTCTCCCATCCAGGTACTAACCAGACTCAGCCCTGCTTAACCTCAGTGAGTAACCAGTCTTGGGCTACAGGGTGACATGGCTGTGGTTAATGCATCATTAAGAGCCAAATGTGTGCTTGGTAACATTACTTGATGGACTGAGGGTTAACTAACAATGAACGACTTTATATTTATTAACTAATTTTATCAAAGATGAATAAATACTGTATTGTTTATTGTGTGCTCATGTTATAAATTATATTAGCTAACATTAATTGATGAAATCTTATAGTAAAATGTTGCCCACATCCTCATAAGTACACTGTAAGAAAATGATGGGTTCCACTCAATCAATTTGTGTTAGGACAACATGAAGCAATTAAGTTAACTTGTTCATTTTTTTTTTTTTCAAATTTGAAGTGGATTGAAATTCAATATAAATTTCATTTATAATGCACTTTAAAACCAAAGTGCTGACAATAGATATTAAAAAAAGAGTAGCACATACAGTATTTTAAAATACGAATAAATTAACATCAAATAAATATAAAATGACAACATCTCACACAGTGCTAAAAGCCAAATTGAACAAGTGGGTTTTAAAGAGAGATTTAAAAAAAGTAATGGAAGAGGCTTGTCTAATATACAACAACTCATTCCACAATTTAGGTGCAGCCACAACAAAAGCCCGATCCCCTCTGAGCTTTTGACAGGTCCTGGGCACACCCAGGAGGAGCTGGTCGGCTGACCAAAGCAACCGAGAAGGTGTTTAGGGATAGAGAAGCTTAGAGAGGTGCAGCACCAATCAGACACTTAAAAACAAATAAAACTTAAAATGGATCTTGAAATGCACAAGCAGCCAGTGAAGAGAAGATAAAACCGGAGTGATGTGCTCGTATTTGTGTGTGCCAGTTATAAAACGTGCAGCTGCATTTTGAACGAGTTGCAGTCGAGAAATAGAGGACTGACTTAAAATAAAGTGCATTATAGTAGTCCAGGCGGGTGGTTACAAGGCATGGGTTACTGTTTTAAAGTGCTTGCATGATAAAACGTGTTTAATTTTGGCCAGTTGCCTTGAAGCGAAAGGCAAGAAGCTAGGTGAAAAGGTGAAAGAAGCTAAAGCGAATAACAGACCGAATCTGGCTTTCAAGCTTTAGCTCAGGGTCCATTTTAAAACCCAGGTTCACAATATCTGGCTTACAGAAAGTTTCAAGATTTTTCAGGGGTACAGAGTGAACGCCGTTATTGTCACGATCGGTGAGGGAAAAAAAAGGAGTGCAGACCCAATTGCAGAAAAAATTTAGAAATACTTATTATAAACTACAAATAAAAATAAAAGGCAAAACAAAACTTCCCCGAAGGGAAAAACATGAATTAAAAAGGCAAAAACAAACTTGACAGGGCTGGCAGGACAAAACAGGACTGGAGACAACAAGACAGGGTAATATCGACGATGAACTGGCAAAGGACTGAAAACATGAGGGGGATTATAAAAGCAAAAAGTAAATTGACACACAGGTGAACACAATTAACTAATAATGGGTTAACAAGGAGGGTGGGACTAGACAATAGACAGGAGAGCGCATGACACAGAGAGACAATACAAGCCATGCGCTCACATAACACAACACTGAAGCACACGACAAAAACACGTGACCACAATGTAAACAACGAGCCACGTGCTTTGACAAAAGACGCAAGACACGAGCACACGATGAATGAAAACACTCACCGTGCGCTCACACATGCAGCATGCATGCTTCATCCCAGCGCCGACCAAAACCGAAACCAACAAGACTGAGACGCTGGGAATGAAACACCACGCTGCTGACAGACGAAAACACAAACACGAGTACAAGAGCGCACGCGTCTGGGGGACGCAGAGCGCGCGTGCGGCCGCGTCAAGCAGGAGCGCGCACACTCTGCGTACACCCACGACGGCGCGCGCGCACACAGAGACAGAAACGGGACCAGACACGGGTAGTGTCCGAGATCTGCCACCAAAACAAGAATTTGCAAGACCAGAGTGGCAGAACCCTGACAGTTATAGCTGGGACTAAACACCATCACTTCAGTCTTAGAATCGTTAAAATAAAGAAAATTCAGTGCCATCCAAGATTGAATGTCCTTTAAACATGAGTCTAGTGGAAGCAGATATAAAGAGATCAATAAATCAATTAAGTTGTCACACACAAAAAAAGAATTGTGTTGTTTTAGCTCATTTAAAATAAGTAGTTGGAACAAACATCAATTGTCATTGTATATGGGTTTAAATTAAATTGAATCCCTCTTTTTTTAAGGTGGAAATGAGCTGGAACAGCTTCAATAAAGGCGATGTGTTCCTGCTGGACCTGGGGAGTCTGATCATTCAGTGGAATGGGCCTAAGAGTAACCGAATGGAGAGATTAAGGGTAAACCATTGATTACAAATGCATGAACACCCCAGTTTATGATTCTTAAGGGCTATTATACAACATCTGCACTTTAAATGAATGAAGCCTTTTGTTAGGGAATGAACCTAGCCAAGGACATCCGCGATCGAGAGAGAGGAGGCCGAGCGCAAGTGGCCGTAGTGGAAGGAGATGATGAGCAATCTTCAGAGGAAGCCATGAAACTGATGAAGCAATCCCTGGGCGAGAGGCCGAAAAACATCAAAGAAGCCATCCCAGATGAGATCGTTGATGAGAAACTCAAAACTGCCATTAAGCTCTATCAGTGAGTTACAGCGTTTTACACTAATGAACATCATGCTGCTTTAATGCATTTAAAAAAATGTCTGCTGCAATTAAATTAAACTAATATGTTGTGTTCAAAAGTATTTCAGATGCGCAGGGGAGCCTTGTAGTGCAGGAAGTGGCAGTAAAGCCCCTCACACAAGACCTGTTGAAAACTGAGGTATGGTTAACCCTGACCCAAACCAAACACACCACAGCATAAAGTAATTCTGTATAAAGGCCATGATGATAGCATAGGCTCCAGTGAAACATATGTGTTGTCAAATGTCACCCCTTACACTTAACGTCAAAGTGCACAAATGCATTGATTACAGCTGGGAGAGGCAAATGTGATAAAATAGCTGATAAAACAGTTCACATTTGATAAGGGATAGTAATCATCAGCATAATGTGCATGTCTATGGAGTGAATGCATGTTACAATAAAACAGAACAATTAGAAACATGGCGGCACATGGCTCAGTGGTTAGCACTGTCTCCTCACAGCAAGAAGGTCACTGATTCAAGTCCCGGTTGGGCCAGATGGCATGTCTGTGTGGAGTTTGCATGTTCTCCCCACGTTGGCGTGGGTTTCCTGTGGGTGCTCTGGTTTACCCCACAATCCAAAGACATGTGGTATAGGTGAATTGAATAAACTAAATTGTCTGTAGTGTATGAATGTGTATGGGTGTTTCCCAATATTGGGCTGCGGCTGGAAGGGCATCCACTGTGTAAAACATATGCTGGAATGGTTGGCGGTTCATTCCACTGTGGCAACCTCTGAAACAGACTAAGCTGAAGGAAAATGAATGAATGAACTAATTAAAAACATGGGCAATGTCTCATAGGCTCATGGAATAGGTTGACCTGAGGTTATTTCAGAAAGCAGGTTACGTGACCAGATAGGTTTAAAGTTATGCATGTAAATAACCTCAGCTTTCAATTCCAAAAAAACGAGTTAACTCACAGGGTATGCAAGTCCCCATAGCAACGTATGTTCTGAACATAATCTGCTCCAGAGCAGGCTATGTTTTTGGTTTAGTTCACCTCAGAGTTCAGAAACGTGTGTTTCTTAAAATATTCTATGAATTCTCAGTAAAAGACAGTAAAGTAATATTTTATTTAACACAGGTTCATTCTAAAAACTTTGCCCTATATACATTTCTGGAGATTGCGAATTATGTATCCAGAGCTCACATGGCTGCATTTCGTCGTTAAAATGAATGCTACGGGGCTGTATGATGCCGTTTCTTTTCTTACTTACTAGCTGACCGCTTACCTCCGTATGGATGGCTTTCTCGCTGTTACCAGTTTGTTGGTAGCTCGACAAGTACGTTGGCGAACTTGAGATGCAGGGCAGGTCAATCAGTGCCTATTAAAATACTGTTGGTTGGGTATAGGAAATGGGAAGGGTGGATCGGTCGGTTGGTCAGTCAGTCAGTCCGATTTACACAAGAACAGCATGGCGCAAAATTTGACATCTGAAAAAGCATACACAGCGGCCTCTAGCGGATTTAAAAAAAGAAAAATTGTGAAAAACTTACCTCCTCTTTGCTCTCTCCAGAAAAGTATATAGGGGTAGGTAATCAGAATGAACCTGGGTTACATTTATTTGCACTGTTAATTATTTAGTTTTTATATATATATATATTTTGGTAACAGGACATTTCTATTAAATGCATGGCCTTTTATGACATATCAAAATATTTTATTACGCAATTTTTTTTTATAGAAAAATTAATTAGCCTTTAACAAAAGGGGAGGCAAAACCAACCAACCATCATATATAAGTTCTTATTTAGTGCTGTCGCCTCACAGAAAGAAGGTCGCTGGGTCGCTGGTTCGTACCTCGGCTCAGTTGGCGTTTCTGTGTTGAGTTTGCATGTTCTCCCTGCATTCGCGTGGGTTTCCTCCGGGTGCTCTGGTTTGCCCCACAGTCCAAAGATATGCAGCACAGGTGAATTGAGTAGGCTAAATTGTCCGTAATGTATGAGTGTGTGTGTGTGTGTGTGTGTGTGTGTGTGTGTGTGTGTGTGTGTGTGTGTAAATGAGTGTGTGTGGATGTTTCCCAGAGATGGGTTGCAGCTGGAAGGGCATCCACTGCGTAAGATAAGGGTGAGATAAAAGTGATGATCACACTAAAGTTTATTCATTCATTTTCTTTTCAGCTTAGTCCCTTTATTCCTTAAGGGTCTCCACAGCGGAATGAACCGCCAACTTATCCATTATATGTTTTTTACAGCAGATGCCCTTCCATGCTACAACCCAGTACTGGAAAAACATTCATATACACTCATTCACACACATACACTGCAGACAATTTAGTTTATTCAATTCATTTATAGCGCATGTCTTTAGACTGTAGGGGGATACCGGAGCTCTCGGAGAAAACCCACTCGAACATGAGGAGAACAAGTAAACTCCACACAGAAATGCCAACTGGCCCAGCCGGGACTTAAACCAGTGACTTTCTAGCTAAGGTGATCGTGCTACCCACTGCGCCATCGTGTTACCTCACTGTATGGGTCAGTAATTCTGTGGGATAGGGTGGGATAAAACAAGATGATGAAACACTGAAAGTGAGCGATTGCTCCATATTTTACATTGCTGTACAGGGAGGTTCAATGTGATTCGCGGTGAAACGGAAGAAGAAAGAAGAGGTGCTTTTTGCCGTCTTTTTCATGGTGCATTTGGTGCTCTGTTGAGAGTCTTTTGTGTTCAAGACTAACATACTCTAAGTTGACAGAACTTACCCTCAGGACTGCTTCAGAAAAACACATACCTCAAGTAATCAGGTTTAGGTTTAACCAAGCAAAATATTAGGGTTAGGATTAAGTTAAACTTGCTATTTGGAATACACCCCTGGTCAACTGGCTGCAATGCAAATTTTGGAATTTAAAGGCACCGAAATGAACAAATATTATTCAAATGAATGTGTCATGGAAATCACAATTAAACTAAAGCTCAGCTGTTACTGCAACGACATAAATCTATAGCATGACAATTTTATTGATCAGAAATGAATTAAATCATGATTGAGTTTAAAATGAGAAGAAAGTTGAGTACTAAAGTAAACTAAAGACCTATTTTTAAGTTTCAAACTATTTCAAAACAATTTATTATAATGAACCAATTGTATTATAATGTACTATTTGTATTACAATGAAATGTGTACAATAAGATTAAGATACCATCCTCAAAAAGTAAACTGAAACAAATATAATTTCCTCTTGACTTGAAACTGAGAAGTAGGACTTACAAAATTCCCCCATAAGAGGAAGGCAAATTGTATGTATGATAAACAGCTATTCAAATGCAATCTGACAGTGTAATCCTAATGTTAATAAGGACTTAGAAGTTAATAATAAAAGATGAAGTTTCAGTTTCCCTTTGAACACAGATAATATCAGAGATTATATTATCCTCTAATAAAGATAATTGAAATGCTCTCAAAAATAAAAAAGCCACTGTCTATAAAAGAACTCAGCACAATTACACAAGCATTACTTATCTTACAACATGGATGGAAACTAATGTAGCCACTATATATGGAAAGTGTGGTAACTGGTATCTGATTCTTGTGGCAGGACTGCTATCTGCTGGATCAAGGCGGAATAAAGATCTTCATCTGGAAGGGCAAAAAGGCATCCAAAGCTGAAAGGACAGAGTCTCTAAAGATGGCAGAAGTGAGTATATATAAATATGAGTCTTTGCTATCACCAGTGAATCACATTCAATTCAACTTTATTTCTATAGCCCCTTTTATGATGTAGATGTCAAAGCAGCTTAACATATGTGAAAAACTTCTAGTAAATTAAAACTGCTTCAAGTCACTAAAAGACGAAACAACTCCCCCAATGCACTGATCAAAGTATCAGAACCATTTGATCCGCTTATCTAAGAAGAGTTGCAAAACACAAGGCTCAGAATTTCTAAGTTTATCACAGTACACTGCGCCAAATGTAAATTGGTTCACTTCATGCAAATTCAACACTATCATCAACTCACTAAATGTTCAATTGTTCCAGGCCTACGTAAAAGCAAAAGGATATCCTGTTTCCACCTACATAGAGACGGTGAGCGAGGGAGCAGAATCGTCAGTGTTCAAGCAACTCTTCCAGAAATGGACAGACAAGGGGCAGACAGTTGGAATGGGCACCACACACAATCCGGGGAAAATTGGTAAGGCTGGTTTACACGAGTAAAGGCTGACACTAAAAAGAGGATGGGAGACTGAAATGTGTGATGATTAACAATCTCAAAAATAGACAGTTCTGCAAAACAGTGTTGATAAAGTTTTGCTATGATAAAGCTTGTAGCCTGTTAAGCTAGAGTTAAAACAGTTAAGATCTTCCTTTGAGATTATATATATTTATTTCTGTTAAGTTGTGAAATTCTGCCACTTCAATTCAGTTGCAGAGGCTTTCTTTCTTTCTAATCACTTAATTTGTATGTATTTTCATGTAAATTCTTACATTTATTCAACAAATGTAGTTGAAAACAAAACTAAACAACCTGACAAAAATATTGTCGCCTATCCAAGTTTAAGGAAAAACAAATAATATCTTGACTTCTAGTTGATCATTTAGTATCAGAAGTGCCTTATATTAAAGGCAAAGGCCTCTAGATTGCACTTTTTAAGAATAAAATATGATCATGTCTTGATTTTTATATATTTAATTAGGACAGTAAGGTCTGACTTTGCTTAGAAAAAAGTCTTGTCACATGTCCATTATAGAATATAAAGTCAAACTGCAGTGGAAAAAGAATTAATATTATGTATGACTCCCATGAGCTTGGAGGACTGCATCCATACATCTCTGCAATGACTCTAATAACTTTTTAATAAAGTCATCTGGAATGGCAAAGAAAGCATTCTTGCAGGACTCCTAGAGATTCTTTGGATTTATCTTCAATTCCTCCTCCTTCATCTTACCCCAGACATGTTCAGTTGCACGTCCGCCAGTTCCTGCCTCAAAATGAGCGAGTTTGAGCCACTTGTACATTCAGGAAGTGTTCAGAAAAAGAAAAACACCAGCAAAGAAACTCGACACAGAGACACATTAACACATCACTGCCAACTAGCGTTTGGAGACAGCGCGCAGAAGTATAAAGGCACAGCTACGTGTGTTGCATGCGTAGTGGGTTATGGCGGTCACTTGACGCAGAAGTATAAACCAGGCTTAAGAGACGTGCAGATCCACATGCAGTTTATTACAGAGAAGCCATGCAGACAATGGCCAGAAACAGGAGCAAACAGGAGTATGAAGGTAATCCAAAATACATAGTCAAAATACAGACTAAGGGTCAGGGTAGATGGCAAAAAACCAAAACAGTAAACAAAGCAGTGTTCAAAACACAGCAAGGAAAAAATATTTGAAATGCTACACATGTTCAACAAGACTCAGCAAAGATTGTGTGTGTAGTTTTCCAGCAATCTGCAAACGCTCGATCACTATTGATCATCAAAATAACAATATTGGCAACCAAGATGAAGATCCACATGTAGTTTATTTAAGAGATTAGTCAGGCAAGCAACGGTCAACACAGGGGCAAACTGGAGTAAACAGGAAACCCAAGAGCGTAGTCAAAAGCAGGCAAATGATCAGGGCAGGTGGCAAAAACAACAGAAAGGATAAACAAAACATGGGTCAATGGCAAGGCAAGGACAAGACAAGACTAGCGCCTAGGAGTGTTACAAACAACAAGACTCAGCAATGTGTGCGTGAGTAAGGTGTATTTATAGTCTTCACAAGCTTCAGTTGTGTTTTTGCAATCAAGGGAAATCTGGGCCAGGTGTGTGAGTGCAGGGTATAATGGGATTTGTAGTTCATTTCAGCCTCAGAATTGTAGTCTAGGGTTATAGTGGATGCTTTCCAGTGATGTGCTAGGCCTAGATCGCTGGTGATCATGACAACTAGGAGAATGACATAATAGTCTTTCAAAACAGTATTGTCTGACATAGAAGCACAAATATGACCACCCTAATTGAAATAGTTACACAGAATGTCCAAATAACATATTGTTCTACATTATTCTAATGATATATTACTTTCTACAGCGAAAGTTGAGCAAGTCAAGTTTGATGCCACCTCTATGCATGCCAGACCTGACATAGCTGCACAGCAGAAAATGGTGGATGATGGGTCAGGAGAAGCAGAGGTCAGTGAAGCAGCCTTTCATTCATCTCAGTGAATTACTGCAGAAATCATCACATGAGTATGTTTATTTCAGGTGTGGAGGATAGAGGACAATGAGCTCGCCCCTGTGGACAGGAAGTGGCTCGGTCACTTCTACGGTGGGGACTGTTATCTCATTCTCTACAAATATGAAGTCAGCAGCAAATTTCACTACATTCTCTACATGTGGCAAGTAGGTGTATCTTGTTTAATCGATTATTTACATTATGTACTCCATCATTTACGTATGCTCAAAATGGCTGCTTTTATTGTTGTCTAAAAAAGCTATAATATTGTGAAATACCAATGAACCCTTTTCACAAGATGATAATGATGCATTTTTAATATCTTATTTTTTTCTAAATGTTTGTACAATTATAAAGCTATACTTCGCATTATATGACCTTTACATCAAATTACAAAAAAAACTAATAACCGCTTAGGCAAGGTGTTTTTAATGCAGTGTCTATGCGGGTGACATTTGATGTTAACACTATCGTGGAATTTTTCTTTTATCATTTTAGCAAATACAAATACAAAAACATATATTTTCAGTTCTCTCCCATTCACTGCTCTGTAAGTTTATCCAACTTTGATGACTTCCACTGTGAAGATACTGATGTTTAAATAGAACTGTATGAATTATTTTTAATACAATTTATTACTGTGATAGCTGAATATTCAGCAATCACAGAAATTGTTCTAGTGTCAATGTTGGAAAGTTGCTTGTAAGTGCTACTTAATTTTGTTTTTTGTTTTTTGTGAAAGCTATGATACAAAATCTTTAGTAACGAGAAGTATTAAAAAATCAATAAATATCAATATAAAATTCAATACAGTTGAAATCGGAATTATTGGCCCACTTACATTTTTTTTTCTTTTTTAAATATTTCTCAAATGATGTTTAACAGAGGAAGGAAATTTTCACAGTATATCCGATAATATTTTTTCTTCTGGAGAAAGTCTTATTTGTTTTATTTCGGCTAGATTAAAAGCAGTTTTTACATTTTTAAAAACATTTCAAGGTCAAAGTTATTAGCCCCTTATAGCTGTATTTTTTTCGATAGTCTACAGAACAAACCATCATTATACAATAACTTGCCTCTTTTCCCCAACCTGCCTTGTTAACCTAATTAACCTAGTTAAGCCTTTAAATGTCACTTTAAGCTGTATAGAAGTGTCTTGAAAAATATCTAGTAAAATATTATTTACTGTCACCATGGCAAAAATAAAATAAATCAGTTATTAAAAATCAGTTATTAAAACTATTATGCTTAGAAATGTGTTGGGGAACAAATAAACAGGGGGGCTAATACTTCTGACTTCAACTGTATGTTTTTGCCACTTTTGATCAATCTAATGCATCCCTTCTGAGTAAATGATTGCATTATTTAAAATATGAACCCAACGCTTGTGTAGAGACCTCAACATTTTAAATGGTTCTTTAAGTTACTTCATGACAGCAGGGGTGTCTAAAATTCAAAAAAAAAAAAAAAAAAAAAATTGGCTCCTTTTCCATCCTTATGTTTTTTATAACACAGTTATTCAGACAGTGTTTAAAGTTGGTTGTTTCAAGCTAGATCACATTAGAATTCTGAAACCTATGATTAATTTCACATCAAAATAAGATGTCCATTGTGAATGCAGAGTCTCCTTGGATTAAGCAAATGTGATGATGGCACAATGCTTATTTTTCAGATTTGCACTGTACAAATATTAACATTTTTGTGGATAATATCTCAGGGCCGCCATGCATCCACAGCAGAGCTGACAGCCTGTGCATATCAGGCTGTGATTCTGGACCAGAAATATAATGGAGAACCGGTGCAGGTCCGCGTTCCTATGGGAAAGGAGCCCATGCATCTAATGGCCATATTCAAGGGCAAAATGATTGTTTATGAGGTAGGTCTGTAAGCCTGTTTCTTCCTTTCTACAGAAATACTTAAATGTCTTTTGCTTTAACCCAACCATTTCCCTTAAATATTTTTTTTCTTAAAGAGATAGTTCCCCCAAAATAAAAAACATCATTTATTCACTCTTCACTTGCTCTTATTAAGATTCTTTACTCTGTTGAGCACAAAAGAAGATATATGGAAAAAAAAACAAAGTATTGAGCAAAAATAAATTAGTGAATGCAAATCTCCAAAAATTGCAAAGCAAAAATAAATTTTCAAGAAACAAAAATGAAATTTGCAAACAAAAAAAAGAGCTGCAAAAAAAATCAAGCAGTGCCAAAAAAAAAAAAAAAAATTATATATATATATATATATATATATATATATATATATATATATATATATATATATATATATATATATATATATATATATTTGCAAAACCTTTTTTATAGCATTACCTTTACAAAACACATCCAGTCAATTGCAATGCTCATTTTGATTTGCTTTTTAATCAACCGTGAGTTTGCTACGTTTCTGAGTGTTCCACTTTGTGGCCATGATTTGACAAGGGGGCAGAATTAAGGGAACTTGGGCGTTTATAGTAGGTCCAGACCTGCCTCCATTTAA
The DNA here is from genome assembly GCF_052040795.2 of Danio rerio. Classification (NCBI taxonomy): domain Eukaryota; kingdom Metazoa; phylum Chordata; class Actinopteri; order Cypriniformes; family Danionidae; genus Danio; species Danio rerio. The sequence continues at coordinate 46,848,359 of NC_141029.1, read as the reverse complement.
GTAAAGTCATCACCTGGAGACGCAGTATCAACGAGGTGGTCTTACAGCCCAGTAGGTCCGGGGCCTGCTGTAAATGACCAAGTTCACTTGACAAATCAGGGTCACAAAGTGAAATGTGCAGAAATATGAAGTGCAAAGTATAAAAACAGCTTTGTTTTTTCTTTTTTTTTTTGCACTGCTTGATTTCTATTTTGTAGGGTATTTATTTATTTATTTATTTTTTGGGGGAAAATTTCAGGTTTATTTTGCAAAACTTAATTTTACCTTTGCGGTTCTTTATTTTTGCTAGCTAAATTATTTTTTATTTCTCAAAAACTATTTTTTGTTTTGCGATTTTTGGTGATTTGCATTTTTTTTGTTTTTGTTTTGCTCAATACTTACCTTTATTTTGCAAGTATATATGGCCCTAGATTGACTCCATAAAGATATTTTGTTTTTAAAAATGCTGGTTGCTAGTTGCATTGACCTATATGGTCATTTGTTTCGCTACTACAGAAGTCAGTTGGTGCTAGAAATCAGCATTCTTCAAAATGTCTTATTTTCATTTAAACAGAATAAAGAAACTCAAGGTACACACAAGAGAGAATACATGATGAGGTCATTTTCATTTTTAACTGATCTATCCCTTTAAAAAGATATTGTTTAAAAATATAGCAGTGCAGCAACTTGACTTGACTTGGGTATACTTCTACTGAAATATTATCTTAATTGTGTATTCTACTGCCATAAACGACCATATCCTATAATTAGATGAGATACAAAAGTGTACATTTGACTGCACTTCCTAAAAAGGAGCAAGTAGTGTAAAATGTAATATGAATTCCTAATAACATAAAGCAACCTCAAAAATATTAATATTCATCTAGAAAATGTACATTTTGTAAAACTAAGCTACTCATAGCCTGACGTGTTAAAACTTTAATTGTTATTAAAATTGTTATTTTATTGTTAATTGTTTTAAACAAGTGTACTTTTTCATCAAAACAAAAGTGCAGTAGTGTTTTGGAAACTTTACCTTGCATTGCATAAATTACACATTGGCACCATGCAGTTCATGCACCCACCTCATTTGTTAATGTGACTGTTATGATTGAATTATAGGAAGGAAGTTCCAGGGAAGGATCCTCCCAATCTCGGCCATCAGTTAGATTGTTTCATGTCCATGGTACGAACGAGTTCAACACACGTGCCACTGAGGTGCCTCCACGCTCATCTTCTCTGAACTCCAATGATGTGTTTGTGCTCAGCACGGATAAGTGCTGCTACCTGTGGTATGGCAAGGTTGGTAGAATTAATGCTCAAAATACCAGACTTCGGAAGGAAATCCTGTAGTATGAGAGGGCTAATATTTCTGAGCTCTAACCTGTTTATTTGACATACTGCAGGGCTGCAGTGGAGATGAGAGAGAGATGGCCAAATCTCTAGCTGACATTATTTCTAAAAGGGAGAAGCAAGTCATAGCTGAAGGCCAGGAACCAGCTGACTTCTGGGTTAATCTAGGTGGAAAGTCCCAGTATGCTAGCAACAAAAGGTACTGTACAGTAACATTTGCACTACTGTATGAATCCACAAGTTGCTCTGTATCAAATCCTGATAAGCTGACCTCAAGAATGAACTAATTAGAATGCTATAGAGCAGAGATGCCCAAAATAGGCCCCATTGTAACCTTTGATTTGGCCCACTATCCCATCTGAGAATGATAAAAAGGATTGGGACGAATGCCTTAAAAAGAGTTCGTCATTTCTAATTTGAAGTTACCTTTATTTCATTAGATTGCTAAGACACAAAAAAAGCAAACTAAAATTAAATGTTTTAATTAAATGTAAATGAATCTGAGTTGGGGCGTCACGGTGGTGCAGTGGGCAGCACAGTCGCCTCACAGCAAGAAGGTCACTAGTTCGAGCGCCGGCTGGGTCAGTTGGCATTTCTGTGTGGAGTTTGCATGTTCTCCTCCTGTTTGTGTGGGTTTCGGGTGCTCTGGTGTCCCCCACAAGTCCAAAAACATGCGATACAGGGGCCTCATGTACGAAGACTTGCGTGGAAATCTTACTAAAACATTGCGTACGCACAAAGCTGTAAATGTGCGTACGCAGAAAAAAATTCAGATGTATGAAACACTGCCTACGCCGAATCTCACGCATATTCTTTTGTACATCTGAATGAACGTGAAACTGAGCGCAACATGCACGAGCACAAAACCCCTCCCTGCCTCCTCCCCCGTATGAATATGCTAATGACTATGCTAATGAAAAACCCAACGAAAAAGCAACGGCAAAAGCAAGAAAAAGAAAAACTTTGAACAGAATGTGAATTGGAGGTGCTACTTTCGGAGGTAGACCGGAGAAAAGCGGTGTTATTTGCAAGTTTGTTCTCCGGAATTAACAACAAAAGAAAAAAATAGAGTGGGGAGAGTTTAGCTGATGCGGTTAACACAGTTGGGTCTGAACATCGCACTGAGTGCATTAAAGATAGAAATAGTGTGGTTTATATCTGTAAAATGTTGCAGCACTTCTAGCAGTCTCAGTGGCGCACCTTGTAAGACGCATGTGATCATGAATTGATTGATTTTTGTTCGGGTATGAACTCGGCTCGAATCCAGCGTCTGGTGAATTCTTTCTTGTTTTTTCCCCTGCTACATATCAGATTTTGCTAACTATTTATCACGAGAAAGACAAGTAGGAATCATCAATAAGTTCATATCAATAAGCATCATATTTTATTTGCACATTTATTAAATGGAAATGTTTCTGATTTACGCATGCAAATTCATCTTCAGATAGTGTCTTTATAGCAATGTGCGTGCGGTAGATCGCTCAGATTACATTGGGAAAACAGGCGACTGCTGCAAATTGTGCTTTAATGTTTAGCTGGTCAAATGTATGGTATGGAAACCTTATATACCTGCTGAACCCGTCTCATACAGCTGCCATTGCAAGGCTCAGACACTTTGTAGAGAGGAATTTAACACAACTGCCTCTAGGAGTCGCCAATGGAAATAAAACAGACACGCACAAAAAATGTGCGTACGCCTGCCAAGAAGCTGCGCACATTCCCACGTTCAGTTCATTGTTAGTAAATCCAAACGTGAGCGATTCTGAGCGTCAAACCTGGCGTACGCAAAGTTTTTGTGCGTACGCAGCGTTGATACATGAGGCCCCAGGTGAATTGGGTAAGCTAAATTGTCCATAGTGTAGTGTATGTGTGTGAATGAGTGTGTATGGGTGTTTGTGATGGATTGCAGCTGGAAGGGCGCTGTGTACAACATATGCTGGATAAGTTGGCGGTTCATTCCGCTGTGGCGACCCCAGATTAATAAAGGGACTAAGCCGAAAAGAAAATGAATGAATGAATCTGAGTTTGTAAAACGCAAATACTGCCCCTCGACAAATAGAGGACTATGCAGAAGACATTGGCGACCAAATCAAAACTAATGTAACTCTGTAATGTTATAAATGAAAAAATGTTTCTGTTTTGACTGTAATAAGTTAATTATAAAATATTAAAAATATTCTGTATAAGTTAATATAAAGCAATGTTTTCTAGTTATTTTAAACAGTATTAAATAAATTAGGTATTTACCCATGGCAGTTATATTTACCTTTGTTATCTTTAAGTTTGGTTATTGCCCCTTCATAAGAAAAAGTTTGGGCACCCCTGTTGTAGACAGAGTGAATCAGACAACAGTGCAACAGGCTCTGAAGAAAACATTACAATCATTAAAGATAACTTACAATCTTATTCATTCACTCATTTATTGATTTTCCTTTGGCTTGGTCTCTGATTTATCAGAGGTCGGCACAGCAGAATTAACCACCAACCATTCCAGCACTTGTTTTTACACAGCAGATGCTCTTCAGGCCGCAACTCAGCACTGGGAAACACCTATACACACTCTCATTCACACACACAATCATGGCAATTTAGTGTATTCAGTTCACCTATAGTGCATGTCTTTGGACTGTAGGGGAAACTCACTTACTAAAGACACATTTGTAGTACAGTAAAATAAACATTTAAGCTCTTATTGACGCTATCAGTTTGCATTAATTCAACAGTTTTTGTTGAATTCCTCAGTGTAAATCCACATTAGATGAATACATGATTCTACCCATCAGTAAGCTGTAACAAGCAAATTGCACAAAAAAATGCAATGTTGAAACCTGTTGCTTTAAACTACTTAAAATATTTAAGGTATAACACACTTTGTGGTTGAAGGTATAGTCCATGCAAAATTTAAAATTCTGTCATGATTTACTCACATTTTAATTGTTTTAACCATTTTGAGTGGTTGATAGATATACAAAAAAAAGTTGGAAACCTGTAACCATTGACATCCACAGTATTGTTTTTCATATACTGTGGAAGTCAATGATTACAGGTTTCTAGGTATAGCGTTCCTCGCATGAAAAACACAGAATACTTTTTTAAATAGGGTTTGGTATCAGGGGATGAATTTTGTGATTGTTTTATTTGCAAAAGATAAATATGGAGAGTCCAGATGCAAAAGCTTCTAAGTGCCATCAAAATCTTCTTCTTAAATACTTAAAAAAAAAATTTCCTTGTGTAGCAGATATTCCACTGTTATGTTGATGAATAGGTTATTTTTTATTGCATTTAAAGTCAACTAACAGCATATAAACATTGGAGACATACATAGAAGAACATTTTAGGTGGCATTGAGAGGTTTTTGCATCTGAACTCTTCATATGGTGTTTTGACAGATATTATCTTCTCCTGTTTTCAGACTTCAGGATGAAAACATCAGTATCACGCCCCGGTTGTTTGAGTGCTCCAACCAGACAGGACGCTTCATAGCAACAGAGATCACAAACTTCAACCAGGATGACCTGGATGAGGATGACGTGATGTTGCTGGACATCTGGGATCAGGTGAATGTCGGATGTAGATGTTTTTTTGCAGTTTTTTAAATCAGTTAGACCCCTTGAAATCATAGCACGTTTATGTTCATCCAGGTGTACCTGTGGATCGGAAAAGGTGCCAATGACACAGAGAAGCGTGAAGCGGTGGTTACAGCACAGGAGTATCTGAAGTCCCACCCTGCTGGCCGTGACCTGGATACACCTGTTCTTGTGGTGAAACAAGGTTTTGAACCACCCACCTTTACAGGATGGTTCCACGCCTGGGACCCACAAAAGTGGAGTGTAAGTTTACTCTCTTTCAATATGACTGCTTACATCACAGTCTTGGGTGTAAACAGTTATTGTAATTAAATTAATTATCTGCTGAAAAGCTAAATTTTTTTGAATATGGTGTCATTTATTTAAATTGTTTTGCACTTATATACAGTTAAAGGCAAAATGATTAGCCCTTCAGTGAAATTTTTATTCTTTTTTTTTTATATTTCCAAATTGATGAATAATGGAGAATAAACTTTCTTATTCTTCTGGATAAAATCTTATTTCTTTTAGCTTGGCAGTTTTTTTTTTTAATTTAAGGTCTATAATTGTGAAGTGAAGTTTAGTCAAGTTTTAGATACATGAGCAAGGGTCCAAAAGCACAAAATGCAAGACAAGGAAAAACGCTAGGAAATGCTCAAGACTCAGCCATGCGTAAGTGTGCACGCGCGTGTATGCTGTGTTTATAGTCCATCTGATTAGTCCTGAACAGCTTCAGCTGTGTGTGCTCTCAATCACGGGGAATCTGGGCCAGGTGTGTGAGTGAAGTGCATAATGGGAACTGTAGTTCATTAAAGTGGCAGATTTGTAGTTCTCCAGCGATCTGCAAATGCTAAAATGCTACATCTATGGCATTTGTGACAATATTATTAGCTTCCTTGGCTATAAACAAACCTATAATAACTTCCCTACTGTAATTAACCTAACTTGCCAAGTTAACCTAATTAACCTGATTAAGCCTTTAAATTGCAATTGCAAGATGAATACTAGTATCTTGCAAAATGACTAGTCTAATATTATGTTATTTCATCATTAGAAATTAGAAATAAATAATTAAAACTATTGTTTAAAAATGTGTTAAATTAAAAAAAAAATCTATACATTAAAAAGCACCTGGTAAAAAAAAAATCACAAGAGGGCAGATAATTTTTTATCTTACTTTAGTATAACTCTTTTTCAATAAAGTTAAAAGGCCCTGCGTGATGCAAATGTAAAAAAATTAAAAAGTTTTATATGCATTTTAGGTAGTATTGATGCAAGTAATAAAAATTACTTATGGAGCAATTAAATCACTTTTCAGATAATAGTAATTTAAATACAATTTTTATGATTGAATTTGTAATGTATAACTTTATTTGAAGTAACTTACCAAACACAGCAATGTATGGCACAGTCATAAATGTTTTTTTTTTTTCTTTTTTTATCCTTTTTTAGGAAGGGAAATCTTACGACCAGCTTAAAGCAGAGCTTGGGGATGCAACTGATGTTATCAAAATTACTGTGGTAGGTTCTTTTTCTTCTTCTTCTTTTTTGGACAGGGCTAGCAGATAATAGCAATTGGAATTGGTTTTATAATCTAACTCAGGGGAGCACGGTGGCTCAGTGGTTGGCAATATCACCTTACAGCAAGAAGGTCCCTGGTTTAAGTCCTGCCTGGGCCAGTTGGCATTTCTGTGTGGAGTTTGCATGTTCTCCCTGTGTTCATATGGGTTTCCTTCAGGTGCTCCAGTCTCCCCCACAGCCCAAAGACATGCAGTAGAAGTGAATTAAATAAACAAAATTGGCCATGATGTATGAGTGTGTGTGTGTGTGTGTGTGTGTGTGTGTGTGTGTGTGTGTGTGTGTGTGTGTGTGTGTGTGTGTGTGTGTGTGTGTGTTTGTGTGTGTGTGTGTGTGTGTGTGTGTGTGTGTGTGTGTGTGAATGTGAGGGTGTGTATGGGTGTTTCCCAGTGATGGGTTGCGGCTGGAAAGGCATTCGCTTTATAAAATATAGTTGGCTGTTCATTCTGCTGTGGCGACCTCTGAAATAGAAACTAATTTAACCCAGTGTTTCCCAACAGTACAAAATTTTAACCTCTTCCATATTAAACACAAATTCAACTCATCTGAATATTAGAATAGACTCCAAAACCTGAACTTAATGGATCAGATAAGGATGACATCCAAAATATGAAGTGTTAGTGTGCCTCCAGGAACAGGGTTGGAAAACACTGATTGAACTAATAAACAAACTAATATAATATACATTGAATGTTCTTTAAGATGTTTGATTTGTGCACAAAACACCTGCCAGATTCATAAATGAACACGTGAAAATGTCTTGTGTGCAGGATCTGACCCAACCATCCTCAAACCAAACCAACTCAAGTAACTCAACTCAAGGAGGTTCGATGCCCCGTCCTGTAACACAAACCTTTCCTGCAGAGAAGCTGGTGAACGTTCAGACAGAAGACCTGCCTGAGGGAGTCGACCCCACAAGAAAAGAGGTGAACTTTCTAACATACTGTACACACTTGAAATGAAGAAAAGGTTGCCAAACAATTACATTTTAATGCTATAAGAAATATTTACAGATACATAATAAGCGTAGTTGATTCATAATAAAATTAAATAAAGTGAATAGATACTAAAATGTGAGCATTATCATTTTTGGAAAATTCCACCCTGATCCACAATACGATTGGACAAAATTGGCGTTAAACTAAATGACCAAAGAATTATCACGAATAAGCATTTTACTAAATATCTTTATTTTATGACTTAAATTACCACACAATAAAAAAGATGAACTAAATATCTGCACTGTAAACAAGCATCTGTTAATTACCAGTTTACATATTTTGTGTTTTCCGTGTATTTACGATTGTGAATTGCATTATGGGATGTTGACCTCTGCTCTGTCAGCTTTTGATGTTGCAAATTCTACTTTTACTGACATTTTAGCAGTTTGAAACATGATATTAAGAAATAAAATAAGTTTAGAAAAATCACAGAATTTTTTTGCAGCATAATATTAACCCAGACAATCTATCACTTTAAACTATTCAAATTGTTCATAAGTCACTTTTTCCAACTTTAAGATTTTAAGTGGTTAGAAGAAAGATCGAGGCCCCATAATGCAATATAAAAGCCTAAATAAGTGAATTTAAAAAAAAAAACCATGAATCACAAAATATTAAACTGTCAATTTACAGATATATTTTGCAATGTAGTTAGGAGTAATTTAGCTTTTTATATGATTTCAAAAAGGCCTTTAGATTCTACACTGAATGGCATATAATAAATTGCATTATTGGACTGTTTTTTTAATATTTAAGAAAAACATCAAGACATAATCATTTTGTTAAAACACAGCCAACCTTTTTTTTGAACATGCCAAATAATGCTGGACAAAGATTAATCACATCCAAAATCAAAGTTAGTTTTATTATGTATTATTTTTTTTTAAGTTTGTTTATTAGACATAATACATGTGTTTGCTGTGTATAGTTAAATAAAGTTTAATAAATTAAGTTATTAAATAAATATTTACTATTTATAAATATACACATGCATCCATATTTTTGAGAGTGTGTGTATATATTTAGAAAAAAATATACATGTAAAATATACATGTATATGATACAAACTATATATAAATTTAAGATCTATATAATCAAATAGTTTTGTATGGTTTTGTTGTTATGTATGTAAGAGTACAACTGTATTTTGTAGTGTATAGTGTAATAGTGTATTTTAATATACTTTATTATTATTTGTATTATTTGTTATTTGTATATATATATATATATATATATATATATATATATATATATATATATATATATATATATTTGTTATATATATATATATATATATATATTTGTTATATATATATATATATATATATATATATATATATATATATATATATATATATATATATATATATATATATATATTGGATTGTGGCCTTACTGTCATTATAATTAATTATTATTTTCCTGACTTCACATTTTGATTTTACATTCATTATTACTATTATCATCATTATACATGATGGTAGTAAATGCCTTTAATTTTCTAAATAGAAAATAGTGAAACTTCTAAAAATGTCACACTTCTTTTTGGTCTACAACTGTAACCTTGGTTTTTCATGAAATTCAGCCAATAATAAAATTAACACACACCTCTTTCATTACCACAGGACTACATCACAGAAATAAATAATAAATAAATAAATACTATAAGATCATGTTATGGTGTGAGATCAATTTTATAACTTTTAAAGAAAATTAATTGTTTTTTAAGACTTTTGTTTGGGATTGTGGCCTTAATGCTTTGGTAGTTGTTATTTAATACTTTTACGATTCAGAATACATTACGGTAGTAAATTCCTTAAATTTTCTCATTTAAATAAAATAATAATATCATCTAACTACTAAAAAGGTCACACTTGTTTACGGTCTATGATTTTGGGGGTGAAATGTAACCTTCGTAAGTTTTCATAAAATCCAGCCTGTAATAACACTAACACACGCCTCTTTCATTGATGCAGGACTACCTCTCAGACGATGACTTTGCCCTGGCCATGGGGATATCTCGGATGAATTTCTATGCCATGCCATCCTGGAAGCAACTGAATCTAAAGAAAGAAAAGGGCCTGTTTTAGGCACAAATGTGCACAAATACATCCCCGTGCCACAAAACAGACTTGCTCTCATGTTAAACTGTATGAATTCTAGTAGAGGTGCCATGCAAAAACAACTAAATTTCCTTTTAGAGTTTTTAAGATGTTTACATATAATTCCTTTATTTAAACATTTCTCTTTTTTTGCACATGCAAACTGATTTATCTGAAATTGACATATTTAAAGTCAACATTATAAAGCAGAATTAATTACCTTAGAGTATAACTTTTAAACAGGAAAATGGATGATATTGGGAAAATGAAGTCTGCAGATCTATCTTTTTTTTTTTACACAGATTTGTATTGATGTAGCATGGCGAACTTCCAGTTTAATTTCCTTTCCTTTTTACTTGCTTTTCCTTAAAGCATCTCAAGAGGAAACATTTAAGCACTGACAAAAAGCCACGACTCACTGAAGCGGCTTAAGCACTACAATAAAACTTAATATCTTTGAACTAAGATGCAAGTTGTATTTGAGATTAATGATTTATAGTGAGTATTAATTATAAAAGACACCCGGAGACTACTGCACACTGTCTAATGTGTAATTTCCATTGGTATTAATCATTTACTGTGTACAAAAGGCAGACCACCTGTCTAATGGAAAAGTCAATAAACATGAAAAGACATTATGATGGAAAATCTTTTGTTGCCTCTTTGCTAATTCAAGTATTATACATTAACGTATGCATAAATTCAATAGAACATCATAAAACCTGTCTTGTGGCCCCAAGGCAAGTTTGAAGCTTAATTTATTAAAAACATAACCATAGTTGTCACAGGAACAGTTCCTATTTAAATAGCGGGTCACACTTTATTTTTATGGTCCGTTTTTTTTTTTATTTAAGTTACATTAAAATTAATTCTCATTAGATTATAAGTAGAGTGTTAGGTTTGGGTAAGGGTTGGGGTCAGGTTTAGGGTAAGTTGACATGTACTAGCAAAGTTTTTTATGGTCAGTTAAATGCATGTTAAATGTGCATATCAACAGATAGTATGCAAACAGTCTATTAATATTCAAACGGACCAACAAAATAAAGTGTTACCAAATAGCTTAGTGATCACAGCTTGTGAATGAGTTGTATTAAGTCAGCCTACTGATTGTTTGGGAAATCTGCCATCTTTGCGTGGAGAAGATAAAAAGCGATCTTTTTTCCAAAGAAAGTTCTTTGGAAAGCTCTCTTCCATGAACATTGTTTAATATAAAGGGTAATAAATATATAAATTAAATATAATTAATACATTTTGTTGACAGATAATCAGATTAATATGAGACTATGGTGCTATATAATATTATATTTAAAATATGTTATAAAATTTGAAGAAATCATTAGGTAAGCATTTACAAAAAGTAAAAGTAAATCATTAATTTTCCTTTGGCTTAGTCTTATTTTGGAGGTTGCCACAGTGGTATGAACCACCAACTATTCCAGCATAGGTTTTACACAGCGGATGTCCTTCCAGCCACAAACCAGTACTGGAAAACACTTATACACACTTATTCGCACACACACTCGTACACTACGGCCAATTTAGTTTATTCAATTCATAAAAACATATGCTTGAATAGTTGGTGGTTCATTCCACTGTGGTGACCCCTGATAAATAAGGGATTAAGCCGAAGGAAGATTAATGTTTTAAATGATTAATTAAATTTTAAAATATTTACTGTGGTGTCACGGTGGCGCAGTGGGTATCACGATCACCTCACAGCAAGAAGGTCACAGGTTCGAGCCTTGGCTGGGTCAGGTGGCATTTCTATGTGGAGTTTGCATGTTCTCCCTGTGTTCGAGTGGGTTTCCTCTGGGTGCTCCAGTGTCCCCCACAAGTCCAAAGACGTGGTATAGGTGAAATGGGTAAGCAAAATTGTCCATAGTGTGTGGCTGTGAATGAGTGTGTATGGATGTTTGCCAGTAATGGTTTGCAGCTGGAAGGGCATCCACTGTATAAAACATATGCTGGATAAGTTGGTGGTTCTTTCCACCGTGGGGACCCCAGATTAATAAAGGGACTAAGCCGAAAATGAATGATTGAATGAATGAATGAATGAATGTTTACTGCATTAATTATATTACATTTTATATAACTATAAAATTATCTAGCATTGACTTATGCAGTACCAGTGTAAAATTTTAACATAGAGGGGTAACTAAGGGTGAATACTACTCATACTATATAGAACAGGGGTGGGCAAACTAGGTCCTGGAAGGCTGGTGTCCTGCACAGTTTAGCTGCAAGTCTAATCAAACACACCTGCTTATAGATTTCTAGTGATCTTGAAGACACTTCTTGGGATGTTTAGGTGAGTTTGATTAGTGTTGTAGCTACGTAAACTAGTAGTAGTAGCAGGACCGAGTTTGCCCACCTCTGATATAGAGCATACTATTCTAACAGTAGTGAAGTTCAAACTCAAATGAAGAACCTAGTAGTAGGCAATTTCAAATAGCCTACGTTTGGTGTGAGGAATCAATGAGGGATAGTTAAAGTGTCATGCATGGATGATGTCAAACTCCAGGTGAGTTTTCTTGCGTGTCTGTATCGAAGAGAAAATTTGATCGCAATAGTCTTTAAGCAGCTGTTGGTGAACATGTCAATCCAACAATCAAAGACCACAGATATGAGCTTATACTGAAAAAAAATTATGTATGCTGTACGTTTCTTAAAACTACTTATTTAAAATGAGCTAAAACAACACAATTCCTGATTTTGCTTTAGACAACTTCATTGTTTTATGTCCAATCCACATAAATTTGTAAAAAAAATAAATAAATAAATTTGGTTAACTTAATTCCTTCATGCTTTACCAACACAAATCGACTGTGTGGAACACAGAATTATTTACATTGTACAGTAAGATTACATGAATCTTTTCGGATTTCCTAAATGTATCTCTGAAACGGCACAGTAAGCAGTGCTTAAGACCTGATGGTTGAAATTTTGAAATTGAAAATAATCTTAAGCAGCATTTATGTCTGAGTGTGGACATTGCGTCTGTTTTGTGCTTTACTTACATTGTTTTTTCACCCGAGCTGTTGTCTTGTTTTCGTTTTTTTACCGTATGAGAAGATGGAAATGTGGCATTAGAAGTGTCATTTACTTGAGGGATGTCAGCAATGTAATGCATGAGTCATGCAATGTATAGACAATGAAATACTTTTGGCCTACATTTCTGCAATTCTTTACAACAACAAATAATAAACAAGACTGTTCTCCAAGACATCTTTAAGCAGTCTGTCTGACTTGACAATAGCAAAGGCAAACAAAGAGACTAGGTGGGTAAGAACTGTCTTTCAGCAGGGATTGTTGACTTTTTAATCCAGATTTGTAAAATCCAACACAAATTACCCTGTTATTACGCTCACGCCCCACACGCCCAGTTTCACATACAGGTAAAATGACAAAGAAAACATGACTAATATGCTATATGTCATCGTGAATGTTCAGGATTTGTGCTTATTTTTAATGGTATGTTTAAGAATGATTAAACTGAAAACTTTGTGTTGCATTTTTTTTTACTCTCAAAAGTCCTCACACTCAGGCACACACACACACACACACACACACACACACACACACACACACACACACACACACGCGCACACAAAACATGTAAAAACCCTGCTTATTCAAATTACAATTACATCCTATTATTTTAGCTACACTTGGTAGTATTTTGCCAAAGTGAGTACTTTTACACTAATTTTATTATCCCCGTTTAAATATTAATGTAAACTGTATTGCTAAATACAGTAAACTCATATTTCCTAAAACACAGTTCTGCACAGGAATTTAATAATCAAAATGCAAAAAAACTTGGCAATCTGACTTGGCTTTGTCTTGTTTCTAGTCTAAATATCCAAAAAAATTTTAAATCAAGTGAAAATATTGCTTTGTATTAAAACAAGTAAAAGTATTATTAAATTAGTTTTTTTGTTTGTTTGTTTGTTTGTTTTTGCATAAATCATATAAATTCCACATGAATACAGTATTTAAATACAGTTCTCTAGCCCCTGGTCAACTATAATTCAGACTCAGCATTGCATATCTTCCAATGTAACTATTGCAAATTTGCACATTGCGATATCGGTGCTGAAATTATATACCGTGCATTTAACCATTAATGTGTGAATGCATTGTAATCAATAACCAATAATTGTAAACTGATGAGCATTTAAACAAGTAACGAAATCTAATTAAAACTATAGCTACTAAATTTTTCTTTCACTATAAAACCCAATAAGTTTAAGGTTTGAGGAAACCGATTGTGACAAACCATTTGAGTTAAAAACCTATGAGTAATGTGAACTTACTCCATTTATGTTGAAATATTGTGGTATTTAATTAACTCATTATCTTCAACACTAAGTTCAAGCTCTTTTTAAATGAGCAGAATTAACTTTTAGTAAATTGAGTTAACTACACTTATTTCATTTAATAAAGTTGACTGTTGGTTTTATAGTGTTGGAATTTTGTTGATCAGTTTCTAATATGCCTGGCATAAAATACAGTAAAATTGTTTAATATATTTATTATTATTATTATATATATATATATATATATATATATATATATATATATATATATATATATATATATATATGTATATATATATATATATATATATATATAATAAAAATATTAAACAATTTTACTGTTTTTTTATGCCAGGCTGATTAGAAACTGATATAAATGGACTTCAAGCAGCTTTTAGCAGAAAATTTTAACTAGCCAGGCTGACCTGTAAGATCAACAAACAAGATTAGGTCTGTTAGAACTTTTCAGCAGAAATGGTAAGCTAGTTTACACAAAAACACACAATGATTATGAACAAATGTTAACTAAAAATAAGAAGTACACTATATATCATTCAGAAATAAAACTTTTGTGAGAATAATGCAAGCACATACCTATGCTTATTGCAGTAGCTTCAGCAACACAAGATGACTTTTTAAGTTGAATCTGACTTAAGGGAAGTAATTTTCTTTCAAACATTTTCTTCAGCATTAGTTTATCTGTTTAGAAATTAGTTATTTTGAAGAGTTTTGAAGTGTAAGGTACTTTCGTAAACAGCTAACTTCATAATTAGGTCTGAGGCAAGTCAACGAGCAAGAAAAAAGGCGGGTTATTAGCGCCATCTGCTGACTATCAGCTTAAAGGAATAGACACAATAAGGTTGGTTTCATTTCATCAGTTTTTCTTGTGTAAAAGTTTGATGTTTCGCGTTTTTCATTAATCCAATTAGTAGCCTACGTGACATTCATAGTAATTGTAAAATATTTAGTACTAGAAATCTAATAATAGCCTAATCTGTTTGTTTATTGATAGTTTATCTGTCGATATCATTCAGCAATGTTTAGGTTAACTGTTAATGGATAAAAACAGACAAAATAAATAATATTTTGATTAATGCATATTTAAGATTTTATCGTCTTATTTAAAGTAATTTAAAGTCTTATTTAAATAAGTTTCTTTTCTTTTATATGCAGACATTTATTTTGAAGTTTGGCTTTACCGTGAATGTGGCTGCATTCACACTGTCACTATCGTCAAAATAGCAATAGAATGAAAACATGAATGTGATCGTTCATGTTTTACTGGATATTAAATAAATCTGCTGTCGTCACGCAGGCAAAGTGCAAACGAGAGAAGAGGTCATGCTGCCTACTATACCATTTGCATCTCCAACTTCCATTGGATGACTAAAAACCACCTGATCTTTATGTAAATAATACTGTACTATATGAATTACAAAGGTCAGGTTTTACAGGTATTGCAGGTGTTAAGCTACATAAAGGCAACTTTAAAGTGGGTAGGGCACTCTTTTACAGTCTGTCTGTCAAGTTGCTGTCTGCAAGAGTTAATTTATACATTTTCTGCTTTCTAAACAGCTCAACAAAGCAGCAACAATGAGTACAGGACCAGAAAATGCCAAAGTTCTAGTGATTGGGTCAGGGTTTGCAGGTTTGGCCGCTGCATCCAAGTTAATCGAAGCAGGATTTGAAGATGTCCTGGTTCTTGAGGCAAAGGAAAGAGTTGGAGGTCGAGTTCACACCACTAAACCATTCACCGAGAACATAATCGAAGTTGGAGCGAACTGGATCCATGGGCAGAAAGGAAACCCACTGTACAAGATTGCCAAAGAGAAGAACCTGCTATCTGAAGGACCGTCAGCAATGAAAAACATGTGCCTCCCTCATTCTGTCTCCCCTCGAGATTACTTTTTCAACGAGGATGGGAAGCCGGTCCCCAAATCAGTTGTAGATCAAGTGTGTGCACGCTTCAGCAAGCTCACAGATAAAGCTTTTGATGATGAGCTGGACGGCAAGTACAGAAAACTAACACTGGGTGCGTATTTAGATGATGCCTTTGGAGGAACAGAATTATCCAAAACCGAAGATGCCCGGCAAGTTTATGAATGGTGCAAGAGGGTTGAATGCACAGATGAGGCTTGCTCCAGTCTCTATGAGATTTCTGCATCTCAGCTTAGCAATTACACAGAGCTAGAGGGAGGGTTTTTCAACACTCTGGGACCTGGTGGATATCAAGCAATTTTAGATGTTCTTCTTAGAGATGTGCCTTCAGAAGCTGTCCGGTGTAATGCACCAGTTAAGACCATCCGCTGGGATCTGGTTAAAGAAGGCCAGAGCGAGGAGGAAGATCATCCTGTTCAGGTCGTCTGTGAAAATGGACAGACTTTTGAAGCAGACCATGTGATAGTCACCGTATCTCTTGGTGTTCTCAAAGAGCATGCTAAAACCATGTTTGATCCGACTTTACCAGAAAAGAAGCTGTCCGCTATTAATGATCTCGGCTTTGGGATTGTGAACAAAATCTTTCTGTTTTTTGAGAAGAGTTTCTGGCCGGATGATTGTGCTGGGGTTCAGCTGGTGTGGAAAGAGGGGCCTGAGGATAAAGATGTGTATGAGGATCTGTCTGAAGGAGAAGACTGGAAGCAGACGTGGTTTAAGAAGATCACTGGTTTTGATACGGTGGCTCGTCATCCTACTGCTCTGTGTGGCTGGATCACGGGCAGGGAAGCACTTTATATGGAGAGTCTTCAGGACAGGGAAATCCAGGAGGTCTGTGTGAGGTAAAGTGTATCATTTTGACCAATATATTTTCTCTCTCTCAGTTCAATAATTCAGTTCAATAACTGCTTTATTGGCATGACAAATGTTACAAATGTATTGCCAAAGCATTTATAAAGTTTACATTAAAACGAACATACATATATATTTTTAAAAACATAGAAAACACAGTAAATAGTGGTAGTAGTAGTTAAAAAATAATAATTCAATTACAAATAAAAATGTTAAATGATAAATCAGAATAAACTGTATATTTAATTATGAACATTTATGAATAAAACATGATAAAAATAATCAGTATTTTTACTATTATTAATTTATAATAATAATAATAATAATAAACTATATCTGTGTGTGTGTGTCTCTCTTATATTACTTATATTATTATTTTATTAAATAATATATATTTTGGGATATTTTTAGCACACCTACACAATCTGTGTGTGTGTTTTAAATATATAATTTTCATTTAGATTTGGGATATAATATGTATATTTAATGAGTGACATTAAGGGCGACACAGTAGCTCAGTGTTTAGCACTGTCACCTCACAGCAAGAAGGTTGCTTGTTCAAGTCATGGCTGGTCCAGTTGTCATTTCTGTGTGGAGTTTGCATGCTCTTCCCGTGTTGTCGTAGGTTTCCTCCGTGTACTCCGGTTTCCCCCACAGTCCAAAGAGATTAATTTTATCCTTACATTACATCATGACATTGAGCTGTGAAATTATGTATTATTTTATATATATATATATATATATATATATATATATATATATATATATATATATATATATATATATATATATATATATATATATATATATTTATTTATATATTTATTTATTTATATATATATTTATTTATATATATTTATATATATATATATATATATATATATATATAATTTTATTTTAATGTGTATTAAGTATATTTATCATTTATATTTAGATTTAATAATTATACTTAATATTTAGTAAAAAAAAAACTTTAAACATAACTTTTACATAAATATATTTGATGATTTTACTATGAGCATTGATTCCTTCAAATAACATTGAGTTAATTCTGACATTTTAGTCAGTATTTTAATTATAGTCTTTTATGTGTGTGCACAAGTTAATGCAATTGTTTATTTGAAAAAGTCCAATCATTTTAAAATGATTTATTATTTAATTGTATATTTATTTATTTAGATTTATTTTATTCGGCTTTCATTGAAATGCATTGGTTAGATTGTAAACAAATTTTTAAAACACCTGCTTTTACATCAGTAAGTAGCATATAGCTAATAATTATCACTACTATATCACAAATTCAGCTTGTGGGCATGTATTTCTTTTTTTGCCAAGCATTAAAACACATTGTTCAAATAGTATTATTATAAATTAAACTGCTAATAAATTGGCATATAACAGTTATTAATTAATATATAGCTGAAGTCAGATTTATTAGCCATCCTGAATTATTGGCCCCCTGTACAAATACTCCCCAGTTTCTGTTTGACAGACATTTTTTCAACACATTTCTAAACATAATAGTTTTAATAACTTTTTTATAATATATACTACTTTATATACTAGTTTTAATAACTAGTTTTTAGTAAATAATACTTTACTAGATATTTTAAAAAGGCTAGTATTCAGCTTAAAGTACAATTTAAATGCTTAACTAGGGTAATGTAAAGTAAATGGGACGCTGACAACGAAGGTGTAGATCCAAATGCAGGTTTATTAAGAATAGTCAGGCAAGCAACAGTCGACAATAGTATCTGGATGCAGCCTTTATGATGCAAGCTAAGATTGCATTGCTCAGAGATGCAATGTCAGAGACACAATGCACTCAACGGAGCTAGTGACATCACTGTAAGGGTTAGGGTTAGATGAGCCAATTAAAAAGCATTGGATGCAGCTCAGATAGCATCTGCACCGAGTCAGCAGCCAGACCCTTCACAGCGCAGGAGCAAGCAAATATATACAGGCAATCAAGAGTCGTGGTCATAAAACAGGCAGATGGTTAAAAGGCAGGCAGAAGCAACATAAACAAACAAAACAAAGCAAAGCAAAGGTCAGAAACAAGGCGAGGCAAGGCAAAACATGTTGCAATTCTTACAAAAGCAGTAAAACAAGACTCGGCAATGAAGTGTGCGTGTATGCTGTATATGTAATTCTTGTAATCAGTCCATATTGATCCTCCGGCTGTGAGTGTGTTCAGCGTAATCTGGAACAGGTGCGTGTGAGAGGTGCATGACTGGATCTTGCAGTCCATATACCAACGGATTTGTAGTTTTTTAGCGAACTGCATGTTTACCAGTGATCTGCCGGGATTAAATCGCTAGTGATTGTGATAGGTAATTAGGCAAGTTATTGTATGATGATTGTTTGTTCTGTTGACATTCAAAAAATATTGCTTTAGGGGGCTAATAATATTGACCCCTAAAATGTTTTTTTTTTTTTAAACTGCTTTTATTCTAGTGAAATAAGACTTTCTCCAGAGGAAAAAAATATTATAGGAAATACTGTGAAAAATTCCTTGCTCTGTTAAACATTTTGGGAAATATTTGAAAAAGGAAAAAAAAGGCTAATAATTTTGACCTCAACTGTATGTCACAATTTAAGCTCTTAATTGTTTTTTTGTTGTTGTATTTGTTGTCACTAATAAACTGAATATCTCTATATGTATTTTTAAAGGTTGCTCAGGTCTTCAACAGGCTGGCCAGTACCAGAAGTGTCAAAGACGCTGATCTCCAGATGGGGCTCTGATCCTCAAGTCCGCGGCTCCTATACATTTGTACCTGATGGTGTTGATGGAGTGGAAGCACACAAGGCTTTAGCGTCCCCTCTTCCCCCTAAACACAGGTCCAGGGGGAGGAAGGTAACCATTTGATATTGTATATATTAAATGTTTGAAAGATTAATATTACACAGATGTTTATTTTTTATTGTAAAGTGTAAAATGTATGAAATCTGATTATTATATTATATTATATTATATTATATTATATTATATTATATTATATTATATTATATTATATTATATTATATTATATTATATTATATTATTCATTCATTCATTTTCTTGTCGGCTTAGTCCCTTTATTAATCCGGGGTCGCCACAGCGGAATGAACCGCCAACTTATCCAGCAAGTTTTTACAAAGCGGATGCCCTTCCAGCCGCAACCCATCTCTGGGAAACATCCACAAACACACACTACGGACAATTTAGCCTACCCAATTCACCTGTACCGCATGTCTTTGGACTGTGGGGGAAACCGGAGCACCCGGAGGAAACCCACGCGAATGCAGGGAGAACATGCAAACTCCAAACAGAAACGCCAACTGAGCCGAGGCTCGAACCAGTGACCTTCTTGCTGTGAGGCGACAGCACTACCTACTGCGCCACTGCTTCACTATATTATATTATATTATATTATATTATATTATATTATATTATATTATATTATATTATATTATATTATATTATATTATATTATATTATGTAAAAGGCTTTTTTTAACCATTTTAATTAACAATAACAAGGATATCCACATATTATTCTGTAAATGTAAACAGTATAATTCCATAATCAAGCTATGATAGAGTTAACAATTATTTGGTCAACAAAGCAAGTCTCTCATACAATATATCTACTAAAAGACAGAAAATATTACTTCACAAACTGTGTTGTAAATAAATCATATCAACATTTTGTTATTACTATTATTAAATCACAATAATATTACTGAAATGAATTTAAAAGCAGAATAAATATAAAACTGCACAGATTTCCACAAGTAAGTACATAGACTCAGTGATGGGCTAATGATCTGCGGAAATCTGCAAATTTCTGCACGCGTAGATTTCGTGTGGGCCTAGACATAAATAGCTACTCCCCCCATTATGACAGCTCTGACAATGGTAATGGTTGACCTCAAGTCCATATAGCTATAGAATCTTGAAGGGGGCGAAGCATGGCAGATACTAGAGAGCATTTGATTGGTCTGAAGATTTGATGAGAAGTGATGTCATTTATTTATTTTTTTTTTTTATGCGTTTAGAGTGAAGTTACACACTGCAAGCTTTGGATGTTTATGACTTCTTAATGTACATTTGGTCACACTACACTGTATACAAGTTGACTCAACTTAAAATCGTATAGAAACTTGCGGCACAGCTTTTTTTGAGTTCACTTAACTTTTAACCCAAGCACTGCACTAAAAAAGCTCTGCAGCGAACCGCCCTTTTTAGATTTAAACTTGTTTTTTTGTTTATTTACAGTGTAGCTTATATATATATCCTTATAACTAACATATTCATACTAATTTCTAAAA
Organism: Danio rerio; assembly: GCF_052040795.2. NCBI lineage: Eukaryota > Metazoa > Chordata > Actinopteri > Cypriniformes > Danionidae > Danio > Danio rerio. Next base: position 46,827,361 of record NC_141029.1, on the reverse strand, counting down.
TGCTTGATTCTGATTTCACAGGGACTTTAATAACAGTTTTTTTCTCTGTTTCTGAAGAACCTTCAGGTTTTGTTTGCTGGTGAAGCGACGCATGTGAACTTCTACACCACCACCCATGGAGCCTATTTATCCGGACAGCGAGAAGCAGAAAGACTCATCAGCTATTACTCTGACTGAACATACAGTCGCAAAGACAGGGGAACATACACTTTGGTCTTATGAAGAAACATTTTATAAGCGTAAAGCACTTTATAGACTTGCTCTTACATCATATAGTTTGCGTTTTGTCTCTGCCTGACCCAGAAGCAGTTTATAGCTTAACTGTGAGTGCTTGCAAATGACATCCACCTGCTCGTGTTATCATGCATATCTCCGTCCTGTTAATTGTTAAACATCAACGACGTGTTGTACATGTAGTACTGATAAAGAAATAGTCTTTTGCACTTGCCAAGCATTTATACTGTTATGGAGAAAAAAATGAAAAGACCTCTTGAAAATTCCCAGTCTCTCTGGATTTAATATGTGTGTTTATGATTAATATTATTTGTTTTATTCTATAAATTTTTAATATATAAAATAATTCTTTCATATTTTTTTGGTTTAGTCCCTTTATTAATCAGGGGTCACCACTGCGGAATGAACCGCCAACTTATCCAGCATATGTTTTACACAGGGGATGCCCTTCCAGCCGCAACCCAACACTGGGAAACACACATACACTCTTGCCATCACACACATACACTACGGCCAATTTAGCTTACCCAATTCACCAATAGCGCATGTCTTTGGACTGTGGGGGAAACCAGAGCACCCAGAGGAAACCCATGCGAACACGGGGAGAACATGCAAACTAAATAATTTACCGTTTTTTTTTTTTTGCAGAAAATATCAATTGGATACAATAAAAGCCATTGTGATTAAAAACCAAAGTTATTCCAGCAAATATCGATTTCTTAACTTTTTAGAATTAAAACAAAATTAGTTTGTTGTCTTAAAATGAACATAAGTATGTGCTTTTAATTGTTTTATGCAAAACAATAATAAAAAATTATAAAATTATAACATTCAGAATTGTCATCAGTATATTACAGAATAAAAATAAATGATGTTTTGCTCAAAGACATAAATTAAAGAAACTGGAAATTTTCATGTGCTCTTAATCTCAGATCATTGTACTGTACATTATTTATATTTCCCAAAATGAATGAAAGTCAATTATTGAAGTAAATTAGTATATTCAAGTACTTTAAGAAACTCCTGACCTACAAATACCTTGAAAATTTAGAAATGAAGCTGATCCATATAACATAAGAAGGGCTATTTATCTGCAATAATACAGTGCCTTAGTGAACTGAATTGTTTATTGGTAATATATGTTTGTCCATTTCAAACCAATAAACCACTTTTACCCCCAAAACTTCTACTCATTTTTAATAATTGTAATATGAACCAAGACACTTAAACTATGAAATGCAACATGTATTGGAGAATATGATGATGAATAAAGGTTTTTAAAATGTAAATAATTAAAAATTATGTAGTTATTTATAACTTTTTTAAACAGAAAAGATTAAAAGATAATCGGGTATGACTCAGCATGAATGCTGTTTTTCAGCAGGTTCCTGCTCTGCAAAAAATAAAACAGACACCCTTAACATCTCATCCATCAACACGTGAGAACAGTACAATCACCAAACATGCAAAATAAAGAGAAACAGGCTACTATCTCTCGATAGTTGACCATCAGATGACGAGCATGGACATTTTTCTTTACAAGTCTCAGTGTTGGTATTATTTTTAGATGTTGTGGGATCTCATTCCAGGCTTTTGTGAATAAATAAAAGAAGGGTCTCCATCCATTACAGTTTTTAAAAGCTGTTAATGGCAGACATCAATTTGTTGCAGATTTGTATTAAGTTTTGGTACCAAAGCACAAAGGGCTGCTGAGGTAGCACTATTTAAAATTTGTTAGTAGAGTTTAATCCCTGTGTTCATAATGTAAGTTTGATATAATAAAGCATTCGAGAGTAGGAAAGCAGTGATGTGTCCATCCAGAAAGTCTATTGTGGATCTTTTTAGGCCCTATTGTGCAGTATAGATATTAGCTCCGAGCTATGAATTGCTGTTTGACCAAACAGGCAAAAAGCATGACAAGCTGGAAAAGATTATGGCATGAATATAAGTTTCAGAAACAGAAAAGAACAAATTTGTCCCAAATTCCCATAAACAAATAGCTTTTGTTTCAGCTTTTTGTGTTTGCTAAAAGATTAGTTAAAATTAGACTAAATTATTTCAAAATGATTATTAGACATCATTATGTTTTTGATATGCTTACTATTATATCCTTTATTTTAAAAATCGCTAACATCTCTGACGTCCATGGAAACAAAACTGTTTTGAACATGTCTTTTATTTTGAAAATCTTTTACTTACGGGTTCCGGGTTTATTGTTCTCTTTCCGTCGTTTGCTTCACTCTGCTGCAGACACCGGTGTGAGTAAAAATAAGATGATCATCTGTGCGAAATTGGAGCAACATTAAAGAGTGAGACGAAAGGTAAGAAAATAGAGACACAAACACATAACACAGATGTCGATGTCACTTCCGTGTATCTTTAGCAATCACTTGTTGTGTGTTTCGATCAAAAGTTTGCATCGGAATGCAGTAATTAGCCAGCTGACGGTTTACTTACGCTACTGGCTCAAGTGTTCCCATCAGTGTTCATTATCTCAATTATAAACATTAAATTATGACCCTAGAGAGAGAACTGAGCAGTTGTAAGTTACTAAGATAAACAGACGAGTGTCTCACTAGTTTGCTTCAGCTGTAAGTTAGACGTCTAACAGGATCTGATCTAAGTAAACTAATAAACTTTATATATTAGAAAGTGTGAATTTCAAACCGGGCTAACTGTACAAAAATATTGTTTGTAATCGATGTTTGTGTAGATTGTTTTGCGTTCTAGATTGTCAGTTAAGCATATTTACTATATATAGAATCATTTAAGTTACTGTAATACTACATGGTGAAGTAGCTGTATCATTCATTCATTCATTTTCCTTCAGCTTAGTCCCTTTATTAATCAGGTGTCGCCACAGTGGAATGAACTGCCAATTTACCTATACCAATTCTGCGATAAACCGGAGCACCCGGAGGAAACCCACGCCAACATGGGGACTTGAACTAGGGTCCCTTTTGCTGTGAGGCAACATTGCTAACCACTGAGCCAACATGTCGCCAAATTCAGAATTGTATAAGAATTTATATATCATTGTGGTATTTCTTGAACTGGCTTAAACTTACTCAATATGAGATTGTAGTGTTTGGACTGAATTAAATTTACTGAAGATATTTCAATCAGAGAAAGTAAATGCAAGTGCCTTAGTAAAATGAAAGATGTCACTATTGATGGAATAATATTTCGTGATCTTTGACCACAAAATATATATTTGTAAAAATCAAATGACATACTTATTTTCATAATACATTTTTATTAAAACTCTTTACTAAAATGGGAAAAATCTTGTGGTTTGAAGGACAATGACACAGTTTAAATGATGAATAATTAGTTCTCTGGTCTTTTGGTTTGTTGTCAAAGGATTCTTCTCATAAATATCCCAGACATTAGGGCTGCATTATATTTATATATATATATATATATATATATATATATATATATATATATATATATATATATATATATATATATATATATATATATATATAGTTTCAGCATCAATATCGTAATGTATGCATCCACAGTAGTCAAATCGCTTACAGTAGATATGCAAGTCATGACACAAGATTTGTGGTGTCACTGCAGTTTAACCACAACATAGTCAAATTTGATAGTTTTTGTAAATGTTTTTAAGCTCTGAGAGAGATTAAAGTATTTAGGCACAAGTTCAATAAAGAGTAATTTTATTGCATTATTTTTACAATAAAGACTTATTTCACTTCTATCTTTTCTTTTATTGTTTTGTCTATGCTTATAATTTGTTTATTACATTTTATGCATCATTCACTTCCCTACAGAATCATCCCAATCAATCTAAAATAAAACATTTGGTAACACTTTAGGGACCAATGCTCGCTATTAAATAATCGCTAATTAACATGCATGTTATTGAGATATTGCCTGCTTATTAGTACTTATAAACTAAATATTCTGCATCATCTTATTCTACATTCCTAACCCAACATCTAAACTACCTTAATATCTATTAATAAGAAGCAAATTAGGAGTAGAAGCAAAAGTCATAGTTAATGGTTTGCAAAAAGCGAGAAGTGAACATTAAAATAAAGCGTGACTAAACTAAAGTTTGTGTGTTTAAACTAAAATAGTGCTATTCAATCATTTGGTAAAACTGTACATACAGTATATAGAAAAATCAAATATCGCAATGTCATATTTTTCCAATATTGTGTGGCTGTACCTGACATATTGTTTACTGGGTTAAATAATTACAAAATTTAAATATGTTTTATTGGGTGTTTTTGTGAATCATAGTTAAAAAATACATGGGTCTTTATTTTTTGCTCAGAAAAAAATTATACGAGACACAAATTGTATTATTGTGTTGATTTTTGACCCCTATACTGTATTAAACCACATGAATAGCAATATTATTTTGTAAACACTCTATGTGTTTCCCAATTTAAATTTGCATACTCTGTCACATAAATGCATAGTTTGGTGCAAAATAAAAAATGTAAATATACATATTTAAATTGTCATTTTCCAGTTTTAATATCTAAAATACATAGAAATTTTAATGCTTCATAAATTGTTAAATTAAATTGAAAATGTGATACCCAGTCATAATAATATTGTGTGCCGACGTAAAGTCAATCCTTCCTCTCTCTTTTCTAATCCTTCTTCTCTCTTTTCTCCCAATGTTTTCCAGTCTGAAATTGCCAATGTCTTATATTATAATAAATTTGAAAACCCCTAAAAAATAATTATAAAAAAAAATGTAATTCCCAAATTGAATTGATGTGTGTAACGTGCAAGCAGAAATGGTAGCAGAATGATCATTAAAATATTATTTTAATTCTACTGCATTTAGACTTGTGTTAGAATAATAGGATTGCGTTTTCATCACAACACTGTGGGATGCTTCTAAAATACTGTACTGGGTTATTACAGTATTGAATATTAGAATTGAGATTAATTAGGATTTAAAAAGAATGTTTAGAGATGTGGATTATGACAGACAGCTTAAGAAAGTTGCTCCGCCCTCTGTAAACACTGACGTGTTCATTTCCAGTAGCGCTGCATTTGTGAACACTTCTCTTCCTCTTTTTTTCACTCTCATTTCATCAAGGTGTCTTGGCTGATCATCACACATCTGTAACCTCTGAAGTTCTTCTACACCAACAATGGAGATGATCCTGAATCATTTAACACCTTCAAGGAAGTCTCTGCTGTTTGCCTTCATCGCAGTATGGCTTTTCGTTTCCATTTCCTCCGATGAAGATTACTACAAGCTTTTGGGTATCTCGAGAGAAGCTAGCACACGTGACATCCGACAGGCGTTCAAAAAGCTCGCTCTCACGATGCATCCAGACAAAAACCCTGTAAGTCGATTTATTTTGTACCGGTCAGATACAGCGGGATAAAATAAGTATTGAACACGTCACTGTTTTACTAAGGAAATATATTTGAAATTTTAAACAGACCAAAGCAATTTATACACACAATGAAAAAACAAATTAGTTCAGAAATTTAGAAGATAGTTCACCCCAAAACTTAAAAATGTACTCACTATTTACACTCACTCAAGTGGTTCCAAACCCTCATGTGTTTCTTTATTCTGTTAAACAAAAAAGAACATACATTTCTGAAAGCTGAAAACCTGTAGCCATTGACTTCCATTATAGGAAAAACCAATACAATGGAAGTCACTGGTTACAGGTTTATAACATTCTTCAAAATATCAGAACAGACAAAAGAAACCAATAATGGTTTGGAACGAGTAAAGGGTAAGTAGAGGATGACAGAATGTTCTTTTTTAAATGAACTATCCCTTTAAGTTAAAAGATTAAAATGACACAGGGGGGAAAAATTGAACACATGAAGAAATGAAGGTGTAAAAAGGCATGGAAAGCCCAGTGAGCAGCTGAAATCAGAAACATCTAGATATTTAGTTGTGTTGAAGTATGAGAAAAAAAATTACATCTGAGCAATGCATGTGACTATTCTCCAAGAGGCATCTTGAAGCTGTCATTACTAAAAGAAAGCAGTTTATACAAAGTACTATGTACATTTCAGAAGTTCAGTATTTTCTTCTTGTCTCATTCCTTTGTTTTACACACAACTGTTTTTTTTTTTTGTGTGTGTCTATGTTCGGATTGTTTGAGTTTTTACCAAAATCTGGATCAATTCTATGTCAGCAGCTTCTTTAGAAATATATTAACTTGGAAAAAGCATGACATGTTCAATATTTATTTTTCAATACTTATTTTATTCATGTAGTATGCTTAATTGAGAATGTTGTGATCGTCAGAATGATGAAACAGCCCACGACAAGTTCTTGAAGATCAATCGGGCCTACGAGGTGTTGAAGGATGAGGACTTGAGGAAGAAATATGATAAATATGGAGAGAAGGGTCTGCAAGATGAACAGCAGGGAGGAAGATATGAAAGCTGGAATTATTACAGATATGATTTTGGTAATTACATTTTTCTGCATGGTGTTCTGTGTGGATGATATTTTAAAGTGTTACAGTACAAAAGTGAATATGTTGTAAAGTATGCTGTGCTTGTCTCTATACCAAAGGAAAATCATGTTTTTTTTTCAGGAATTTATGACGATGATCCAGAAATTACCACCTTAGACAGAGGAGATTTTGGTAAGTGTTGATGCTGTTTGACCCGGAATAGGTGATGGAATGCATTTATTTAAGACAAAAAAAGCTTTTAAAAAGCTTGCTGTACTGAATCTTACAAAAACATGTTCTGATTATTTAAAAAAATATATATATATATTAATAAAAAGTAAAGCTTGGTCCCCTCAATTTTGACAAATTATGCATCCTGACATGAAAATGCATCACAGTCATATAAAATACTTTTGGAGTTTTAATTCAGCAAAAAATAAACCATACAGTTAAATGTGAATTAAATAATGTAAATTTTTTTTTATAGTAATAATAACAATTATTCCTTACGTTTATATAGTGCTTTTCTGGACACTCAAAGCGCTTCACACATCCACATGGATGATTTGATGGCAACCATATTGCACTAGACCGCACACCACACACCAGCTGATTAATGGAGAGGAGACAGAGTGATTAAGCCAATTATGATATGTGTATGGTTGGGAGGTCATGGTGGACAGAGGCCAGGGGCAAATTTAGCTAGGATGCCGGGGTTAAACCCTTACCCCTATTATTTTTATTAATTTTTTTTTCCAAAAGACATCCTGGGATTTTTAAAGACCACAAAGAGTCAGGACCTCGGTTTAAAGTCTTATCCATAAGACAGCGCTCATGGAGCAGTGTAGAGTCCCCATCGATATAATGGGGCATTAGGACTCACACTTACTGCAAGCTGATGTGTATGCACACACACACACAGTAAATTATTCATCCTCATGTGAAATTGTAATACTTTTTTAAATATTTCCCGAGTGCTGTTTAACAGAAAGACATTTTTAATTTTTGTTTATACGTTTTAATAACTAATTTCTTTTTTCTTTTTTTTTATTAGATTCATCTTTGGTCAGACATATAAGACAAGTATATAAATAAAGATAAAATTCCACATTTATACACAAAGATATACAAACATAAGATAACAAAAATAAAAGAATAAAGAAATAAAAAGAAATAATAAAAAGAAAAGAAAGATAGAAAGGCAATTAAGATCCTCGATTAAGGTTAAGGTCTCCTTAAAAAAATTTAGAAAAGGGCTCCAGACTTGAACTGTTCTGGCTTTTGTTTTATCGCAAATCGAATCTTTTCCATCCAAAAAGTATGCAGGAAATCAAAAATACATTGCCGATAAGAAGGGGGAGCTGCTGACTTTACAATTCATAAGAATAAGTCGTCTAGCCAGTAAGGTTGCAAAGGCAACGCTATCGGCCTGTAATGAATTTAATTCAGCATATTAATAACTAGTTTCTTTAGTCTTTGCCATGATGACAGTATGTCATATTTTACTAGTTACTTGGCTAAATAAATTACTAGTATTCTGCTTAAAGGACAGTTTAAAGTATTATCTGAAGTTAATTATGTTAATTACGAAAGTTCTTAAAAAGAACTATGTATGTGTGTTTGTGTGTTTAAACGTATGTATATAATTTTAATGGGGACTAAAAATATTGATTGTAGCAGTTTTTAAATTTAAATAAAACTAAATTGTTTCAGGCAAACTAAAAGAAATATTATTGTCTTTTTAATACTAACCAATGAGAATTGGAGGGGGAAATGTGCTTAGTATTTATTGACAAAAACTCAATTCAACAGCCTGTTAATTATCAAGTTAGATCTAAAACGCACCCATGACCTCTTTTAAGCTGATCTTGCAGTGGTCAAATAGATTCCTGAGCAGCTTCTGCCAGTGTTTAAGTGTTGACACACCGGTTTTGTCTTTATCCACAGATGCAGCTGTAAATTCTGGGGAGGTCTGGTTCGTGAATTTCTATTTCCCACGCTGCTCACACTGTCACGATCTTGCCCCTACGGTGCGTAATTCTGTTCTCTCCCACTTACAATCACTTTCTCCTCACACGTTTCATTATTATAGTCACACTGTACTGTATCTGACTGACGTGTGAATCAACCCTACAGTGGCGGGAGTTTGCTAAGGAAATGGACGGTGTGATTCGGATAGGTGCTGTGAACTGTGGTGATAATGGCATGTTGTGCCGCAGTAAAGGCATCAACAGTTACCCCAGCCTCTATGTGTTCAGAGCAGGAATGGTAAGAGCATTTTCCATAGGGCTGCACAATATTGGAAAAATCTTACAGTGCAATATTTAGTCTTTATGCTATATTTATTGCAATATGAATTAATATAATTAGCTCTATTTGGAATTATTTCATTTATATCACCTGGAAGGATCAAGACTTTTTCTATGCTATGCATCAGCATAAATTATAACTAAACAGTGCTTTATGATTTTCTGGGGAGTCTAACAGTATTCAAGTACAGAAATTGAACAATCAAATGTAAATTATTATGGTCATCATTGTATTAATAATAATAAATTATATTTAATAATATCTTTTAATCTTTAATAAATAATCTAATCCTGCGATTTAGCTATTGCAGATACACACATTGCGTTATAGATGCTCAAATTATATATTAGTATGCAATTCATGTGTATGTACAGAATGAATGTAATATTCATTTATATGTTTAATGTCTGTAGTCATCCAAAATAATAAACATAATCTTGCCAACAGAATCCTGAGAAATACTTCAATGACAGAACAAAATCAAGCCTTACCAAATTTGCAATGCAGTTTGTGAAGAGTAAAGTGACGGAACTATGGCAAGGTATTTAATACTATAATTATATTTTCATTTAAAGCCAAAGGTGATGTAGTAAATAAAGAGTTAATGCAAGTGTTTTAGTTAAATGTTCTTTTGAGATTGTTATGATTCTGTTATTTACACTAACTGGCCACTTTATTAGGTACACCTGTCCAACTGCTTATTAATGCAAATTTCTAATCAGCCAATCACATGGCATCAACTCAATACATTTAGGCATGTAGACATGGTCAAGACATGCCAGAATGGGGATATTTTGAAAAAAGTGATTTTTGTTGGTGCCAGACGGGCGAGTGTTTTAGAAACTGCTGATCTCCTGGAGTTTTCACGCACAACCATTTCTAGGGTTTACAGAGAACGGTCTGAAACAGAGAAAATTTACTCAAATGTTCTCCACAGTCACCAGAACTCAATCCAATAGAGCACCTTTGGGATGTGGTGGAACGGGAGATTTGCATCATGGATGTGCAGCCTTCAATTCTGCAGCAACTGCATGATGCTTTCAAGTCAATGTGGACCAAAATCTCTAAGGAATATTTCCATCACCTTGTTGCATCTATGCCACGAATGATTAAGGTAGTTCTGAAGGCAAAAGTGGGTCCAATACGTTACTAGTAAGGTGTACCTAATAAAGTGGCCAATGAGTGTATAATGAAAGTGGTGTATTTATTAAGGGGTTAAATGCTAAATTAACAAATTTTTTTTTGTTGATAAATTTTATGTAGTGCTAAGTGTTACTTAGCATGTTATGTGTTTATCCCAGTTTTAAAACTACAGAAATGTTTTGTGTATAAATATTGTAAATTACCTACTGGCATATTCATTCCATGTAATAAAATGGCCAAGTGAACAGTACCAGAAGCTAAAAATATTATTATCTGCTGTAATATTGTACTGCCTCTGACTCATGCTGAGCATTGTCTGTGTATTTAATAATGTATTTAATTTTTAGGCAACATTTATAGTGAGATTGAGCGAGCATTTGCTGAAAGAATCGGCTGGTTGATAACTTTTTGTGCAGACACTGGAGGTGAGACTACAACTAATCCTGTTAGATGTTAGAAATAATGTTAGAAATCCCTGTTATTCATCTTTTAAAAAATCACTAAAACGAGATTCATTCACAGACTGTTTGGAATCACAGACAAGACGGAAGCTAGCAGGAATGTTGGTAAGTGTTCCCTGTTTTACTAAATTCAATTCCAATGTCTAAACATTTAATAATGGCTCTTACTGTCATGTGAGCATAAATGAACATTGTAATCTCTACAATACAGGACGGTTTAGTTAATGTAGGATGGATGGACTGCACCAAACAGGCGGATCTGTGTGAGAGCTTTGAAATCAATACCAGCACTACAGCCCTCTTCCCTCCAGGCAGTTCTCTCACTCAGAAAGGCAGTGTATTGGTGGGTAAATTATTGTATATCCTGTTTAGATGCATTGTTTTCTAATTGATCGGATCTAATTGGGTGTTTTTCATTTAAATTTTGACCAACCTTGCAGTTTATTCAGAGTTTGGATACTAAAGAAATATATGCACAAGTTCTGCAGCATCTTCCTGACCTGGAGATTCTCACAAAGAGCAGTTTTGAGGTAAGAGTGCAAGTGACTGCAATGCATATCAAGAGAATAAGGAAAGGCTGTACATAATAGGTTTGTGTTTGCAGTCGAGTGAGTGTAGTCTTGTACCACACCCAGCACTACCTGCAGTATCTCTCTGTTTACACACTAACTGACACGCACTAACTAGATCAGATATCATTGTGTGGCTCTGTTTGGAAGTTTCGTGAAATATACCTTATTACTTTTATAATTGTCTAAATATGTTCTTTAACTTTGTCATTTCAGCATAAATTGGCCCATCACCGATGGCTTGTCAGTTTTTCTTTTGGACGCAACGATTTGGCTTCACACGAGTATAAAAAACTCAACGCTCTTCTGAAGAACTCGCATATACAGGTTCCTGATAAATGTTATTCATGAATTATACATTTATTGTGTATTATTAATATTTTAATTCTTTTGTTGTACCATATCTGCACGTCAGTATTTTATTAAAGTGATCCATTATTCTGTTTTAAAAAATTAAATTTAATCAGCGCAATTGCCTAGTGGTTAGCGCGCTGACATATAGTGCCGTGTACCATATCTGCACGTCAGTATTTTATTAAAGTGATCCATTATTCTGTTTTAAAAAATTTAATTTAATCAGCGCAATTGCCTAGTGGTTAGCGCGCTGACATATAGTGCCGTAGCACTTGAGGGCATTCCGAGTTCGAATCCCGGCTTGAGTACTTTTCATCAAACCCTAACCCCAGACAATATCTCTAAAAACAGACAATATTTCTAAAAATTGTCATATTTACAAGATTAAAACTTGTAGATTATTTAAATAAGGCAAATGCGTTGATAAATGTGCAGTAGGTGATCTGCCAAAATGCTAATCGGTTAGCATATTAGCTTTGGGCGGCAGGGGACTGTTTTAAAGCCACGCCTCTTGAAATTGCGAACGCACGCATAGCAACACGACAGCAGACAACCCACTAGCTTATGTCATTCGCCAGTTAGAAGTGTATGTAGTGGTTGGCTCGCGGCGTGCAGGAATTACACTTATTACTTAGCCATACTTGCATGCTATTTCAAAATGAATATTCAGAGTAGAGGTAAACAATATCGGCAGGGCGTCATTGTTCAGAATGGCTGTCATTGTTCAGAAATGACCCAATGTGAATATAAAACCAACTTCAGCTCAGTATAGCAGGCTAGGCGGAATAGCGCTATTTACTTCTGTTTTGTTGTTAAACTAAAGAAGAATCTACATCATCAATGCTGTAAAAGTTCCTTATGAAACTGAAAATACTCATATTAATCAAGGATTTCAGTGGGTGAACAACACTTCTGTGCATATAACCCATTTGAAGCGACAACATCTGCATCAGCTTTGTGTGAAGCTAAAATAGTTTTAAAACAGAACATTACCTGTCTAACAGAAATACTTTAGCCATAGTATCGTCCTTTCTCCAGCGTGCAAAAGTAACTCCAATATTCATTCAGGAGTTTAAAAAGTTTCAATTCAGCATTTGATTTTGCCGCAGAGGTGACTGTCTCATGTGCTTTTGTCATGAACGATTATCTATGTGTGCACACGCTAATGGCGGATATGCGTGAACAGATGCGCAAAAGCCAAATCTGCATTTGTTGACAGACAGTTTGAGCTACTTATTGGAATTATGGGAGATGTCGGCCCGACAATATTTAACTGGATGAACATTTATTAGTTTATCCAGTTTAGTAAGTGCGCCTGTTTTCACGATTGTTTTAGAACTTCCGATTCAGTCGCCTATGGGAGAAATGACTACGAATAATAAATGGAAGAAAACGGTCCAACTACTTGCTCTACAAACAAATGTTTGCATGACTATACAGACCAAGTAGAAGAATATAATAAGAAAATATCAGTTTGCAACATCAAACAGCAAAACGAGCAGTTTTTTATGTCTAAAAATGAATGGAAGTGAACGGAAGTCTCGAGCCAAAAAGATTAAAATGGCTGCGCCCGCTCGTCGGCAAAGAATAAGGTGAATTGGACTGTGAAGAGACTTTTAACCAGCACAACAAAATAATTTTCAGAAGACAATCAGCTACTGCACCTTTAATCATTACTAAAAACGTGCATTTATTTAGACCAGACATTTCACCCTCTCTAAGTATATAGTAAAGTTTTTCGTTTTAGTTTTTCAGTGAGTCATTTAGATAAAAAGAAAAATTAATTATTTAATGTTTCTCTTTGGTTACTGTGCATGCACAGTCAGCTGCGAAGCCAAGTAAAAAGTAGGCTTACGTAAAAAGGCGATGCAAAAAACATATACAAGCTTTAGAGAGCAAAAGCCAAAGTTGAATCCCGGACATTTTAGGAGATTTAATCCTTAAAAGGAACATCTCTGTGGGTCTGCAGAGCACGTGAGAGGGACGTCTTGTGGGAGTGTTCACAGTTCTCAGCAACACAGAATGAAACGGTTAAACGAGAGAAGATTTTCCACTACTTAATGGATCACAGATGTTTGGTTATATTGGGCGTATACAAACATTTTTTTACGGATGTTAATGAAAGTGAAAAAATACAAAATGTGCCACTAAATATACTTTATTCTCCCTACCCAAGTAAAGTCTGTGTGGGAAGCACTGCTATTGGACTAGCCTGCTTTTGGCCACTGCAGAAGGGTTTTTTATGAAATGAACTCACTTAAGGAGATATTCAGCAGTGCCACCTGTAAATTTTTATCAAGTATTACCGTTAATTAATCTAATTTATGTATTTATTTGATTGGGTTTTTTTAATTGTTTATTTATTAATGAAATAGTTTTTTTGCCATGAAAATAGCCTTTTTTGCTGACAATAAATAAAAATACATGATATTATTTGAATCTCAACTACAATAGGTTAACATGCATTCTGAAAACACCTCTGTTTTTACTGCTGTTTTACACAGTTCGTTGATCATATAACTGATGATGTGTTTGATTCATTGCATTAATCTGTTTGCACAGGTGGGGAAAGTGGACTGCATCTCAGATTCTGAGCTGTGTTCTTCTCTGTACATACATAAGCCCTGCGTGGCGGTTTTTAAAGGAGTCGGAATTCATGATTTTGAGATCCACCATGGTGAGTTCAGACAAGCTTTAATAGGACTAATCTTAATAACTGAAACAAGTGCTTTTTAATGCTCTGATGTATGAATGATGCGTATAGAAAAAAATCTTTATATAAAATTCTTTCTGCAAAAAAAAAAACTTCTTAAATGTGGTTTAAATAAAAAAAAAAGAAAAAAAAAGGTCTAAAACCAGCACCAGATGGTTAAAACACTTTTCGCGTGTTTTTTTAACACTTGGGTCAGTTCCCAAATTCAGTTACCCTCCCCTTGCCACCTTCTTGGCTGATTTGTGTTCACATCCGCTTGTTAAGTGTGACGTCACGCGGAGCGGCTTCCGGGTCCAAGCGCTATATTCAACTGAATAGGGAGACTCATGAAATGGTAATAATAAACGTTTACAAAGCGATTTAATACTTTCGAAAGTCACGATCGCAAAATTTATGTCCATGCCTAATATTCGATGGCCAGAAAGAGATTCATTGTTTTATAAATTGGTTAAATTTTGGTATTTGTTATGCAGCAAGCCCAGAGATTGTTGTGTACACTATGACTTTATGTAAAATCTACTTTAATGTGTGATAGGAATAAAACGCGATCATAAAACGAATGATTTCTCCACTCAAATGAATGGCGGCTTGGACCCGGAAACAGTATACATACGTCACAAACACGTCACCACTTAACAAGCGGATAGGGTGTACTCACACTATGCTATCCGAACTGTACCCAGGCCCGTTTCCTGCATCGTTTGAGAAGTGTGTTAGCTCGAATCGGGCTCAGGCACGGGTCACTTGGCTGGCCCTGGCCCAGTTGGAAGAGGTGGGCCAAAGCGCAGTTTACTTGGGCTTTGGCGCGGTAGGCTCGTGTGTGTGTGAGTGCAAAACGTGCCTGAGCCCGAAACTGAAAGCGAGATGTGACTTTTAAGGGACTGTTAAATATGGATTTATTAATCATTCTTACTGTTCAATGAACGCAATCTGTTGTAGTTTATTAAAGACGCAAACCCCTCACTGCACCACAGCTGCACCTTCAGCAAACCTAATTCCTGCAGCACAAGCACTCTATGATTGTTTATAAGCGTCAAAAGTGGCGGATCTGTTCAGCGAAATATTTGACTGTGTGTCACCGCATCCTAAACGGCTAAAACAATTACACTGGAGAAACCTCCATTGTGCTGAGCGAAAGCACTTACTGAACAGCACCTCATCGATGACGTAAGCATGCCCAGGCCCTAATGTAATGTGAGTGCGGGGCTTCGGGGGAGATGGGAGGGGGGACAAGCATGCTTTGGTCTGGTTCAAGGCAACTGTACATAGTGTGAGTACACCCATAGTCTTTTTCCTTCTGAACCTGGGTACGCTTGGGTCATCGAGCTGCTATTGTGTATACAGCTGCTAGATGATGGCCATTTACACATGGTACACACATCACAATCATTTTGATTTACTGAATCTTTTGGTTTTGGTAACATACAAAGAGCAACTTGCGTCTATCTGCCACAAAAATATTATAAATTTTCAGAACATAACGCAATGTCTGCAGAAGATGTTTTTTGAGGAAACAAGCAGACATTATCACTGCTTTTGCACTGGGTCAGTCTCGCTTGTCACCAATGTAACATTAGGTCATACACAGACACACAAACACACACACACACGAATGAACGTTATGAAAACCAAAGTTTGTTGTAGAATTGACGGTTCACATCCATTATTTAGTACGACTGCATTCATATCAGAAGTGAACTAGACCAGAGTTTGCATGAACCGTACCCCAGACCATGTCTTTAATGTGGGATCAGCTATGTTTTGCGGATGCGCAAAGAAAGACAGTGTTCACACTACTGTAGCTAAACATACCAAACTCTGGCGTCAAATAAACCCGGGTGCGGACCAAAAGTGCTATTGTGAAAGCACACTTGAACTAACCAAGAACATTAAAAATCTCTTAACGTTGTTCTAAATTAGCAAATATTTGTATTATTAGCAAATAACCATTGTTATAAAATGTGTTTTGTGATGCCTGTTACTCTGTCAAATCTCCAGGTAAGGATGCTCTGTACAACGTAGTGGCCTTTGCCAAAGAGAGCGTGAATGCCCACGTCACCACACTGAGGCCTGAGAACTTCCCCAATCATGAGAAGGAGCCCTGGCTGGTTGATTTCTTTGCTCCTGTGAGTTATTCCATGCATTTAAATCCTCTGCTCAAGCATACATTTGAACAGTAATGATTATCTGCTGCACACACACTCACATTTCCATGGCAACTTCCTACCGATGGTTGATTCATCAAGCTCAGGACGGTGAGAAATGATCTGCGGAGGCAAGCATAGAGTGAACATTACTGCCACAGTGTGTAATTTGAACATTGAAAGGTCAAGAATTCCCACTGGTTAATACTCCACAACATTCTCTGTTGAAGATGAATAGAATAGAATAAACTCTTTAAATACAAAAGCTTCTTTCAAATGTATGCAGCAATTTCATCATTACACACAACAAAACAAGCAGGTTTTCCACATGGTTTGCACCTACATAAACACATATACCCAATGTCTGCTATTAATAATGAAGAAATATTCAATTCAAGTTTATTTGTATAGCGCTTTTTACAGCTGTTACTGTTTCAAAGTAGCTTTACAAAAGGGGCACATTATTGCATTACAATCAAATTCAGAAAAGTTAAGATTATTAGTTTCCATAATTATATTAGTTACAATAACTTTAACTAATTAATTCGTAATTAATAGCTGGGCCCACTGAAATCATCCACAGATTTCTGCAGAATCTTAGCCCATCATTCAGTCTATTTATTCACATGTTTAAATGTGTGTACATTTATATTTATTTATATTAGTTTTTAATATTAATTTCAATAATATTATTGTCAAATATAAAAATGTACATATAATTTATTTACAATACAGTTTTTAAAAGTTATATTTTCTGTTGTTTAGTAGATATATTATATGAGAGGCTTGGTTTGTTTCCCAAATAAGTAGATCTAATTGGATTTGTACTGTAAACATTAAATAAAAGGTAAAAAGGTATTATTTTGATTTCATATATTAAGTTATGATACTCCCAAAATCATTCCGCAGAAATCTGCAGATTTAAAAAAAAATTCTCTGCAGAAATCTAAAAAAAATGTTTCTGGCCCTACTTTTAGCTTTTAACGGTTAAAGTTATATATAAACATAGTAAACCTGCTGTTATAAAGTATGTTATATAAATGCACAGTTGTTCATATTTTAACGCATTGAAAACAATGAATGTAATGAATGGCATTTTTGTTGATAATTTTGTACATATAAGCCAAGTCTATTTATATAGCACATTTATTGCACAATGGTAATTTAAACGGCTTTATATAAACAAGAAAATATAAATTCATATGATCTCATTCGTAAAGTTTAGTACAATTTAGTCATTCCCCAATTATGGGGAATTATGGGTGCCACGACTCCTTTTTAAAGTGTTTCATTTTCAGATGACTGAACTTGATTTTGCCACTAAACTGACTAAACATAAAATAGTTCTGTTTCCTCATAAGATCAAGCTGAATGCTAGAATAGACTCATAAAATAATCATACAATAAGAAATAAAAACAACAAGGAATAAAATTATTGAACAAATATGAATCCTCCTAATAAACCTCGCACAGAAACTCCAACAAAGCACAAACAAAACACTCACTTTTGGATCTATGAATACATTTCTTCCTCACTGCATACAGACAAGTGATGAATAATAATAATAATGAATAAAAGTCACTAATAATTAAGTGAATCATCTTCTCATAGGATAAGAAGCTTGGTTAACACAATTAAAACAAACCAAAAATAGAATTGTGCTATGTTCAAAACAAACATGAATCTCTAAAACTGAATGAATTAAAATGAATCTCTGTTTGAAATATCTGAAAAATCATTGGTGGTTATTATCAATAATAGAATATAGAATAAACAAGACATGTCACTCGTATAGTTTTGAATGGGGAAAAGTGTAACGTCAATATGGTAAATGAAGCCCCGCCTCCTAGTATGGGAGCCAACCATTGATCGCTATAGACCGGTTTCTCCAGGGTAAGGGCTCGGGCCAGATGTGAGTTTCTGCAGACTTGGTGTGATTTGAACGTTTAGAAATGAAACTAATGTTTAATGTCATGGGTGATTCTTAATATGAAATGTAAGCTTGGCAAGCAATTTTAGAGATTTAATAGCCGCTGAGTGAAATGACTTGCTTTAAAGGGACTTTGTTATTAATATTGGATCTGTCCCACAGTGGTGTCCGCCATGCCGAGCTCTCCTCCCAGAGCTGAGGAAAGCCTCAATCCAGCTCTTCGGACAGCTGAAGTTTGGGACTCTGGACTGTACCATTCACGAAGGCCTCTGCAATACGGTACTGAAACATTCACCCTTCCTCAAATTAGGGCTGCACGATATTGGGTAAAATCTGACATTGCCATATTTATATTTTCTCTGATATATATTGAGATTTGAATACAATTTCAGCTGATGATTTGAATAGCTCTGTTTGGAATAAAATCATACATTTAGATTGACTGGAATAATCTTGTAGTGGAGTGAATCAAACAAATTGCAATCGTAAATAAACATAATAGAGCAAAAATAAAAGTGAAATAATTAGTGCTTTATGGTTTTTCCAAAGAGTCAAACAGTAGTTAGATATTCAGGTACAGTAAATGAATAATCAAAGGTAATGTAAAATAACACTGTAGAGTCTTTATTGCTGATCAACTACAATCACAACTCATACACGGCGATATCGATGCTAAAGCGATATATTGTGCAGCCCTACTGAAAATATTGCAAAAACTGCAGAGTTAGGAATAAACGAAGGTCTGAGCCAGCTCCAAAATAAGTAGGACTTGAGCTCCAACTGGGCTTTTGATTTATTTATGTCTTTACGTGACAGTCAATCCTATTGTGTTCTATTAAGGTCTATACCCTAAAACTACCCCTTACAGTAATGAAAAGCTGAATTTATTGTTGTATAGAAACATAAAAAGGCGCTGTATTGATGCGCATGTGCCTAGTAGACACAGCTGAAAACACTTCTAGCTTTAACCAAACTACTGTACTTAAAACTGTAAGGTTGATCTGTTGGATCTGAAGTTATTGGCTGCATGTGCTCAACGTCTGTAGCATTTTAATGTGGTTTCCTGCATAAGCATGCTCTTAATAGGATTACGGTCCTCATTAGCTTCCTGTCTGAGTGAACTGATCTGTATGTAGAATGTGTTTATAGAATCATCAAATCTTTCTAATCTTTGCTACAGGAAACCACAGCATTTGACTTAATACATTTTCGGTATGTTTCTTCTGCACCACTAGCAGCAAAATTACACAACTAATATAATGTTAGATTTAATGGTAATTACTACATATTTTATATTTATCATAATATATAATCAAAATAATAATGACGACAATACACTGTAAAATTCACATTGTGTTGGGATAACGTGAACAAATAATTTAAGTTGACTTAAACCTCCTCAAGAAATGTTGTTTCAGCTGATTTTATTTAAGTAGTTTGAACAAACATAGTTTTGCATAGTAAAAAATAATAATAGTTGATGTTATTTAATGTTGTCTATTAGTATTCCATTATTTTAGTCATTAAAAATTATTACAGCTATTGCAAATTTAAAGCGAACTCTAGAAAGTTATTAGAATTAATTAGGTATAGTTTTTGAGGAAATGGCTAAAAAAAATTGATTCTAAAAAAAAAAAAGTCTGAATGTTTCTTCATGATTACAAAAAAAAATTGTCATTTAGAGCCAATTGGTCACAATAACAAATGTTTTTACTTCTTGTCATTTAAAAAAAAATTGGCATTTACTCCAATTACCCCAAAATTGGTGCTGTGTAATGAATATTAACCTTTAAAAAGATATTTATTATTAGCTTTATTAAAAAGTTATTTTATTCAACAAAATATATCTAAATGACAATATTTGTTTATTTTAAATGTGGCAGAAATGGCATGAGTAGTTCAAGAAATAAAACAAATCACAATTTAATTAATCACATGATTACATTGTGATTTGAAGCATTTGTTTGGGCATTCAAAAAAATGTATCAGAAGTTGCCATGTATTCAGGCATGTTTATGTACATTTTCCCCATTATTGTTATTTGTATTGTTTACTTGCAATAGCAATGTTTTGACGTCCATTTTTTATTATTATTATTTTTTAAACAACATTTAAGACCTCACCCTGCTTTTGCTTCTAATTAAAATTATTTTAGGATAGACTTACATAACAAGCTAATATTACCAAGGTATGAATATGCAGATGACATCCAGTTCTCAACTCTTTCACCTTCCCTTTCTTCAGTACAACATTCACGCATATCCAACAACTGTAATCTTCAACAAGTCCAGCATCCATGAATATGAGGGCCATCACTCTGCAGACGGCATCCTGGAGTTTATAGAGGTCAGTATACTTAACTATAAATCATATAATACTGCATGCACATTGTATATCTGTTTCAATGTAACAGATGGCTGTGTCTTGCACAGGACCTGGTGAACCCTGTGGTTGTGACTTTGGGCCCAGAGTCCTTCCAGGAGCTAGTGAAGAGACGCAAGTCCTCAGAGACATGGATGGTGGACTTCTACGCCCCGTGGTGTGGCCCCTGTCAGGCCCTGCTGCCCGAGTGGAGGAGAATGGCACGGGTACCTGCTCTATTACATTACACTGACAGCAAGTGCAGTGCTAATGCATTACCGCATTACTTATTATAGTTTTTTTGCAGTTTGATGTTATTATTGATGTGAAGACACTAGATTAAGTGCCTGTCCACAACAAGCATGTTGTGCACTTTAAATTATAAATGGCAAAATTTCATGCAGTTATTCAAAAGGCTGTGAAACAATTATTAATTTTTATAATAATTGCTGTTAAAAAATTAAAATTAAAATAATAGAAGAAATACATAAATAAAAATTAATTACAGTTCATAATACGTGTAAGTATAAATGAGATCATTAAAATTGTAAACTTAATTTGTTATTAATTTTTATTTATTAATTGTAAAAAAAACACAATCATAATGGTGAAAATAAATTACAGTTAATAATACATGTAAGTATAATTAAGATTTTAATTGAAATTAAAAAGTAAAATTAACTTTAAAGACCTTTGAGGTTTTAATAATAGCATTTATTTTATGTTAGGGATAAAGTGCATCCAGGAGGTTGTTCTCAGAATAATGCCCAAGGCTTATCAGGTGTCCAAAGTAAAGCAGAGCATTTTGTATTAGACTGAAGAGCTTTATTCTGCAAAAACAACTGTCCTGATGTAGTTTAACTTGCTTATTACACAGCTACTTGCCAAAAAACAAAAAATTTTGACACAAAACATTGTTCTGAGTCATAAGAGTTTATTAATTCTTTACTTAAAGGCAAATCTGACAGAATCTAATTCAGTTGATAGAGGATACACTAACTTGCACATTATTCAGACACAAGATGGCGCCAAGCAGTGAAAAACTTGAAAGCTGACAGAAACTAAACTAGCTGAATAAAGGATAGACTAACCTCTGTATTATTCCTAAACAAGAAGGCACCAAACAGTCAAAAACAGAGCTGACAAAAACAAAGCTGACTGAATAAGGCATAGACTAATCTACAAATTATTAATTGACAAGATGGCACCAAACATTCAAAAATGCGACGTGACAGACAAGCAGATGCAAATGAATTTTGATGTAAGTATATAGATGTGAACGTATTCAACAGTGGTCAAAGTAATTCGAAGTTCCCAGTTGAGCCTGTGTTATTTAGCAGTTGTTATCTTGGAATAACATATCTTGGAATGTTGTGATTAACCAATCACAATCAAATATTCCTGACAGCCATGTAACAAATTATATAAATATATATGCTCACACATAATATAATATTAATAGCAATAAAATATATCTTCGAAATCTGAGAATTAAACGTCTGAAGTATTATATAAATGTTTCCAAGTACATTGTGAAAAAGTTGTGTAATTAGCTTACACTCAATGTGAAGGAAAAAGATAAATCATTTATTGCAGTAATTTGACATAATTGCTTGCAAAATTGTCATGGTCATTACTGCCCTGTGTGTTCTAGATGCTGAGTGGGATTGTAAACGTGGGAACAGTCGACTGTCAGAAACACCACTCATTCTGCCAGAGCGAGAGCGTCAGAGCTTACCCAGAAATCCGTCTTTTCCCTCAGAACAGCAACCGCAGAGACCAGTATCAGTGCGTGTCCCTCACTTTCTCTACCTCATACTCATTCACTCATGATTAGTTCTACAAATTCTGTGTTTCTCTTTCATTCCTCTTTTTCAAAAGGACCTATAATGGATGGCACCGAGATGCATTTTCACTCAAGGCTTGGGCCTTAAGGTGAGTCAGATTCTTAGTAATAAAGTATCCATTTTTACAAATATAACTACACAGTGAATTGTGCAACTAGTTTAGCAAAATGTTAATATCAAACTATTGAAATAAAAGGAGCTTTGGCCAACAGAAATTGTTACAAATAAGGGTTTATTCACTTAGTTCACTTGCTTTAGTTCAACTCTGGGCCAAACACAGTGTCGATTTTCTGAAGCAGACATAAAGGTCTGCAATATGCGTTATGGGGGACATATTGAAGATGTGAGTGTAACTGGAAATAGAAATTCCAACAGTAAAAAAAATGAAGGTATAGCCTACAAGAGATAGGAGTTTCGGATCATTCAAATATATTAAGTGTTTCATATTGATTCCCTATAATAATTCACAAACAAAAGCAACGGTGGCATCTCAAGACAAGACTGAACTATAATGCATCCATACATGGAATGCAAGTTTGAAATAAGAGACAGTAAAGATCGATTCATTGTTTATCTGGGTCTTTAGGTTACACTGCAAATAATGCTTTTAAGTTTTTGTCTTGTTTCTAGTCTAAATGTCTTTAAATTCTTAAATCAAGAAGAATTTTCTTGACAAGTAAAAATATATATATATTTTTTTTTCAGAAATAAAAAGTAAAAATGAAGTTTTTTTTTTTCATAAAAGATGCAAAATAATCTGCCAATAGAGTAAGCAAAATAATCATATTTCAAAACAAAAACAAGATTATTTCACTTCCTCTAATAGTTCACTGGTTATTTTGCCTTGTAACAAGTCACATCTTCATAAACTAAAGTTATGCAGGCTGTGCCAGAAATGATTAGTTCATCCATCTCGACACATTTTATGTCATTTGTTCAGCAGTAGTGACTGCACCATGATTGACAGATAATGGTGATCCGTCTACACAAAAGTATCACTTTTATATGCTTCTCTAGGTTTCAGGAAAGGATGAAATTGTATATTGCCCAGCCTTTCTAGGTTCCTGCTACTACGATGCCTGTCTGACAATATGAAAAGAATATTAGCATTATGACTGGTCAGATGACTGGCTGTCAATCAACTGGCCATGTAGGGTCAATTGTGTCAGATCTAATTCATACCTTTAAAAAAAAGTACCAGAGTTAACCTCTTCAATTGAGTCTCGGTCTGTTTGTTTGGTGTGCACCAGAGTGGGATTGTTGTATTCACGCCTGCCAAAAGAAGAAAAAACCTTGAGTTTGATTTAGTGGAACCAAACAAGACAAGTGTGAATTAGAGTTGTCGGTTTACCATTAGTTCATCTTACGATACTATACCAGTTGAAGTATCATGATACTAAATGGTATTGCGATACTGTAATTCATAACTCAAATTATAAAGAAAATTGTCAAAAAATACTATATTTTACAAGTTATAATAGGTCTTGTATTTAATTCATAATTCCTTTATTGTTGGAAAAAGTATTTGCACTTCAACTAAAATGTATTCCTTGTTGTTTATTTTATAGATGACACAACAAAAATAAATTAAAATAAAGATACAAATTATATCAAATGAAATTTGATACAAAAATATTTGAAGTGGTCAAAAATAGTTTAAATGTTTCCTCTTGCTTTTTTGGGTTTTAAATGTTGTTGTTTTTTCAGTCTTATCAGGTAACAATCCAAAGTCATTCAAATTTTTGTGAGTCATTCATTTTAAGGCATTGACGCAAATTTTGTAGCTACTAAATCATATTGACAGGACAGAAATGAACCGATTCAGATGTGTGTTGAAACCTCAGAAAACATTAGAAAATGTGCATCCTTAAAGGGTTCCTCAGACTATTCAAATAAAACATGCGAGCATTTTAGTGACTTTTCCACATGCAGCATTATCTATTATAGATAGACCATTAATGACGATACTACCGCTTACAAACTACAGTGGCACCACCACTGTAGTCATTTTGGTTGCGTTTCTGTTAAGATACAGAGTTTTTTTGCCTTTGTAATCTAACTCTTGGACTCTCTTGTTCATAGCTCACTGCCTCGTGCCTCAGTGGATCTGTCACCTGAGGATTTTAAGAGGAAAGTTTTGGGAGGAAAAGATCATTGGGTGTTGGATTTCTATGCCCCGTGGTGCGGTCCATGCCAGCAGTTTGCCCCTGAGTTTGAAGTTCTTGCCAGGGTAAGATTTTATTCTGCCAAATTTGTGAAGACATCTGATAAATGTAAAGCATTTACCCTGAATTTTTTTTTTATATCTGCCAGACATTTATTTAATATTAAACTTTTTTTGGTATAGTGAAACTCCAAGCACATACTAACTTCAATCTTGTGTTTTAAATATAAGCTTGGCCTGGTTATATTTAAATAGTTTAATATTGTAAACTATACTGCTGTTGTAGTGGGCTTTGATAACCTCCTTTGAGATCATCTGGTATTTGGAACTTAACTAATGTTTTTCCAAACGTTTACTGCTTTGCAAGTATTGAAATTTCCTAAAACAAATGCAAATATAGCTGCAAATGAACTTTAACCAGCTGAACCAATGAGAGCAGTACATGTAGTGCTTTAGCCAATCGCATACATTATTGTTTTTAATGCTGCCAAGTTGTTTTGCATGTACACCTGAAACCATGTTTCTTCATTCGATCATATATATTTCTGTCTTCTTCTTTTTTGACATAAGTTGTTATCATTATAATCATGTGGCTAATTGTACAAATATAGTTTTCATAAGCCGAGGATGTTAATAATAATAAACAGTATATAGAAAAATAGTAAAAAAAACATTTTAACTGCCTTTCTTGATTTAACAAGCATTGTGGGTCACTCTTGACAATAAGGTTTCATTAGTTCATGTTTTTACTAGCATGAACTAATAATGAACTATACTTGTCGAGCAATTATTTATCATAGCTCTACATTTACTAATGCATTATTAACATCCACATTCATGCTTGTGAACATTAGTTAATGCACCATGAGTTAACAAAGAACAACTGCATTTTAATTCACTAACGTTACTAACATTAATACTGTAATTGTACTAAATAATGTACTGTTCATTGTTTGTTCTTGTTAGTAAATGCATTAATATTGTAAAGTGTTACCCAAATGTGTGCACATAACATCAAATGTGAATTGTTACACAAGAAATTCTGGGATTGTCAGTTTACATTTTTTACTTACTGGTCCAGAAACTCTCAAATTACAATAAATATGTATTCATTCTTGCTCTATAAATGTAAGGCTACAGCTCATTCAATTTAAAGTGATGCATAGATTGCACTATACAAAAGCCAAACTTAATAAGCTATATCCTTCTGTCTCTCCCCTGTGTGATAAATGCAAAGGTGCAGTCAGGACCTATGGTCATATATTTTGGTCCTGAAATGGTTTCTGCCCTCAAGTTGGAAAGGTTAAGCTTCTCTAGATTTGGCAAACAAAAGTTGTATGACAAAACATGGGGCCCCTTCCTTAGATGTATAGGTTATTAATGTTTCTGTAAATATGTATAATTTTTTTCTTCTCTCCACTTCCTTTTTACACGTTATTCTATTTTGTTTCTTATTCCATCAGTCTGGCTAAAATTTCTTTATTGTTTTGTGATGGTGCTGTAAAATTGCTGTTATGTTTGTATGTGTTTTGGTGCATGTTCTAGTTAGTATAAGGTAATAACACCGAGACAACATATATACATGATGTACATTATTTGGTGTTATGTTTTTACAAAAACTTCTAGAAATAAAGTAAAAAAAAAAAAAAATATTACAATAAATATGTACTGTTAGATCTATGACAGGTATTTATATAATGAAACTTAGCTATTAACTGGTTTCTATTGTAGCATTTTATTCACTTTTTTTACCCTTAAAATATATGTTTTTTCAGACAGATAGATGGATGGTTAGATAGATCTCACTAAGGGGAAAATGCTTCAACAACAAATATACTACTTATGTAATTCTTAGGGATGCACGATACTGTATATTGACGGCCATATCGTTATCGGCTGATAAATGCTATTTTTAAACTTAGGTCGATATCTTTAAGGCGATAAATTACATAATTGTACAAAACTGTGTGTTGAACTTGTTCAGACTAGTCCTGTGCACTATAACTGAGCTTACTTCACATTGTTTATTCCTTCAAAGTCCGTCCTTTTTTTCGTGTGCTATTGCTGTGTGTTAATAACTCAGTAAGTAACCATGTTCCTTATCATTTTAGATATGTTTGATAGAGTGCCATTAAATATATTGGTTTAAATCATCTCAGAAACACAGAACATGTGTAAACATAATATCAGTGATGCACACGTGCTAAACACCTTGTTGGGTTGTTTGGAATCTGATTATTTGTTTCAATCAACGTGTTGTTTGCCATGTGTTGTTGATGAAAGATCGTATTCAGTTTGATCGGTTAGCTCACATTCTGTCTTTATATTGTGCACTGTGTTTGTCATAAAGTCATCTGTGGTCAGTGCTCAGGTGTTGGATCAATCTGACTCCGAGGGCAAATCTGACTCTGCTTCTAACCCTAATTATTTAGTTAAGCCTTTGAATCTCCCTTTAAGCTGTATAGAAGTATCTTGAAAAATATCTAGTCAAATATAATTTACTGTCATCATGGCAAAGATAAAATAAATCAGTTATTAGAAATCAGTTATTAAAACTATTATGATTAGAAATGTGTTGAAAAAATCTCGTTAAACAGAAATAAGGGAAAAAATAAGCGGGGGGCTAATAATTCTGACTTTAAAAGTATGTACATATGTACATTACTCCAACATGTTTTATTCAAGAACATTTGAGCTGGTTTTATTCCTTAGCTTTCATTTGAATTAAAATATAGTTACCTTGCTTGTTAATTAAATCCCATTTTGTTATTTAACCAATTATTTTTATATTTTTAATATATATATATATATATATATATATATATATATATATATATATATATATATATATATATATATATATATATATATATATATAATTATTATTATTATTATCATTATTATATATATTTTTTAACTGTCAAGTTACATGTTAATTTGCTATTCATTTTGGCATGTTGATTTATGTGAAATCATGAATATAGGTCTATATAATCACCTTGCAGTTTTGAAATAATAGCTTTTTTTTGCTTTGATTATAGATTATTCAGTTCATGAGAGCAGTTCAAACTTTTATGTAGTTTTTAAAATAAAATTTACTGTTCACTTTATAAAAATAGTACATTTTGAAATATTAATATTTATCGGCTCTATATATATCGGCTATTGGCCTCCAAGTTATCGGTTATCAATATCGGCAAAAAAATCCATATCGGTGCATTCCTAGTAATTCTTATATAGTTTTAGTTCCATTTCTTTACATATTTCTAGTAGCTTTTTCAATCAGTTGTCTTGTTCCATCTTGCAGTCTGGTGTTGTTTTTTACAGAATGTCTAGATTATCATTCTGAAATCATGCTTTAGAACATGATCATACTGTTTTGAACATGTCTGCTCCGGTTTTAACTTTTCCATTAAACTGAAGATGCAATTATTATATATCAAAAAGCAACACAGCATCATATCCATGGACTTCAGTCAGTGCAAGTACTCTAATCATGAATAAATTCGCCTGTTCTTCTCCTGCAGATGATGAAGGGAACTGTACGAGCGGGAAAAGTGGACTGCCAGGCACACTATCAGACCTGCCAGAGTGCTGGGATCAAGGCTTACCCCACTGTCCGATTCTACCCCACCTTGGGCACCACAAGGGTACAGCTCAAGCATTGGCCATCATAATGTTCTCATATTGTTCATCATATTGTGCTGACTGTGTTATTTGTGTCTCAAACTCTTAGCGAGATCAAGGAGGAGAGCATATTAACAGCAGAGACGCCACCGTCATTGCAGACATTCTTCGACAGAGACTCCAGCAGCTAGCATTACAGGGAAAGTCCAAACTTAAAGTAAGATACTCGTCGCCTATTTGATTATCTTACTGCTTTTGATTTAGGAGTCTTTCAAACACTTTAAAGTGGTATTTCACCCAAAAATGAAAATGTGCTCACCATTTAGTCACCCTCAAGTGGTTCTGAACTTTGAGGGTGTTTTTTTTTTTTTTGGTTGAACACAAAAGAAGTTATTTTGAAGAATGTTGGGAAACCAGTAACAGTTGACTTCCATAGTAGGACAAACAAAATCTAAAAAAGTGAAAAGTTACAGGTTTCAAAAAATTTTCAATTTTCAATTCCTTTGTGTTCAGCAGAAGAAAGAAATTTGGACAAGTTTGTAATTCAAGAGTTAATAAATGATGAAAAAATATCCAGTTTTGGGTGAATGATCCCTAAAAATAGACATGATGCTGAATCTGATAAAAATCTGATTTATTTTTATTTTTTATTTTTTTATTTTTTTGACTTTTCATGCTGAATCAGATTTTTTTTTTATTCAATTTTAATAATTTTGACGTCAAAGAAGCACTGCTTATTAAGTAATTATTTTTAAAATATTTAGGTCGGGTGTAAAAAGAAATTAAAAGTGGATTTCCTTGAATTGTAAATACATTTATTTTCAGTGGTGTGGAGAGAATTCTTAATTTACAGCTCAAAATTGAGTTCCTAATATCACCTTTTCCTTTTACTTCGCTACAGGATGAACTTTAGGACCCCTTTTGGATCTGCAGATGCTGTTGCATGTGGAGCAGTGACAGTGATGGGAGAAAACGCACACTTATGGACTCATTTTGATGAGAGATTTGAGTTTGTTTACTGCCAAATGGACTGTGGAAAGCAGACTCGCCTCGGCTGCTTCGGAGAGGGAATAAATCAGGACTCAACTAGAACCTCTGAATGTGTTACTGATGCAAGAAGAGGTGGTCAACAGTGCAATTATTTATCTGTAATCTGTGAATGTCCTGTCAACTAGTGTCTTCATTTCTAAACACAAACTGTGTTTATGACTGTAATGTGTTTTTCGCAGCTGCTCCGTTACGGGTTTCTGTGATTAAACGGTCAATTTTGAATTTTTAGGACACTTTTATTTATGTGCGCTTCTAGAAGAGGTTTTAGTTTTGCCATCTTTGCCATAACTATAATGCAGTTTAACGTTAAATCAAATTACTGGAGAAAGCATAAAGCTGCACTGGCTATAGATGAAATCTGTAGTGAAGTTTATTTAGATGTTCAGGTTTATTTCATCTATTTGAACCATTTTTTGTCTTTGCTTGATGATATATTTGAATAACTGTGTGAATGTTCTCCACATGGCCACAAGGAGGCGATGAGTTTACACAAAGTCCTCATAGACCTGTTAAATCAAATGTTCCCATTCAGTGGGAGGGATATTCACTATTGTTTTATAGAAATAACAGCTTGTTGAACCTGACAGAATTCCCCGTCTATCCTAATTGGTGTATTTTGATGTTCAGTTACTGAAAATATCGGGATTTTTCTACAAAATTTCACTGAGCCATTTTAACAAGTTTGCTCAAAAGATGAATAAAGACAGTATCAAGCAGGTCGTGTTCTGAGATTAATAATGCTAATATTTTCTAATGTATTACTGACCTGCTGGATTGGGTTTTGAAGATTCTTGTTGCACATCTCACTGTACATTCTCAGTCCCTTGTTAACATGTCAAATAAGCACCATTAGGACACCAACTTACTTACTCCCAGGGCCGTTTATATCAAAGTTAACATTTATCCGCACCAAATTGATGCTTCATGAGATCTAATTTTTATGAGGGAAGTCATTAGCCCAATGCTCAACCCCCAACCTGGAGGACCAGGACATACATGCATACATTACAGACAATTTAGCTTACCCAATTCACCTATAGCGCATGACTGAGGGGGAAACCGGAGCACCTGGAGAATCCCACGCGAACACAGGAAGAACATGCAAACTCCACACAGAAATGCCAACTGACCCAGCCAGGGCTTGAAGCAACGACATTGTTGCTGTAAGGTGACAGTGCTACCCACTGAGCCGCCCCAGGACATTATCTATACTCTTTAAAAAAAATGTAAAAAACTATACATGCTAAGTACAAGTGACTATTATGAGGTACTACCATTTCCATTATGCACTCCCTAAAATGGTAAAAGGTAGAGAGAGTAGGCTCTCTAAGATTACCATCAGGTTTCAGCTGAATGGACTTTGTAGTATAACAGTAAGCATGAAATGTTAAATGGACACATTGCCCACATCACTATTTGATCTTTTTGTGCCCTAAAACAATGATTTAAAAAAAACTATATGCAACATGCGTTGTTTCCGTGACTGTTTAAACTATGAGGCAGATGATTGGCTGTTCATTGCTAGGCCCACACGGAAGCTGCCCGCGCATAATTCAGAAGTTTATTCAGTTTTTAATTAATTACAGTAATATTATTGACTAATATGAAAATGTTCATCTGATTTATGTACAATCTTTTAGTAGATATATGAGACTTGCTTTGTTTACCAAATCTAGAGAATTTAATTGGGTTTGCATTTTAAACATTAAATAAAAGTTTAAAAGATATTATTTTTTATTTTACATAGAAATGTTTTATTCATGATACTCCCAAAATAATTCCGCAGAAATCCGCAGATTTTTACGAAAATTCTCCGCACAAATAGCAAAGAATGTCCACAGATTCCGTCTGGCCCTATTCATGGCTAAGCAAGTAACTTAACAACATCACCATCAGGACAACAGCAAACCATCAAAAAAAGTTGCCTAATAATTCTTTAAAAATAAAAAAAGTAAATTCTTTATAAATCATTAATTAAAAACGTATGTTTGATAATTTGTTTTTGTTTACAGGATTGTAAAATGTTTACATTTAGTGTTTTTATCAGCAACAGTAGTGAGGGCAGAACCACTGACACTAGCAGGTCTACAAAATATGATCATATCACCCCTATTTTATCCTCCTAACACTGGCTGCCTGTTAAGTTTTGTATTGAATTTAAAATATTGCTTCTTACCTATAAAGCTTTCAATAATCTAGCTCCTGTTTATCTAACCAACCTTCTGGCTACAGTCCAACTCGCTCTTTAAGATCTCAAAACTCAGGGCCTCTGGTAGAATAGCAAAGTCGAGTAAAGGAGGTCGAGCCTTCTCATTTATGGCTCCTAAACTCTGGAATAGCCTTCCTGATAACGTCCGAGGTTCAGACACACTCTTGCAGTTCAAAACTAGAATAAAGACCTATCTGTTTAGTAAAGCATACTCTCATTGCATCACATAGCTATATGATGCATGAATGTTCTCCACGCAGGTTTTTACATCTCGTTTATATACACTATGAACAGCAGCTACGCTAATTATTCTCTTTATTTCCTATTTCCACCTGGGGATACTCATTCCGAGCCCCCCAGAGATTATGCAGTGCCACTGAAGTGATCCAAGACCTGTGAAGAGATGATCCCAAGGTTTCCACATTCCCGGACCAGGCCGTAGTAGCTGCTGAGGGGGTTATGAAGGAGTGGAGAGCCTGATACTGATTCCTGGAAGACTCCAGGGAATGCAGAGTCTTCGCTGACTTTCTGCGTTTTCTAGCCTCCGGCGCCTAGACTGCAGCTCTCCACAAGACATTTTGCTATATGAGAAATGGTCATGCTAAACTAACCCTGGTTTCTCCCAAGGTTTTTTTTTTTTCTTTCACTTTCGCCCATTGGTGAAGTTTTGTTGTCCTTGCCACTATCGCCACTGGCTTACATAGTTCGGGACTTGTAGAGCTGTGCATCAATGGAATAAGCTGTGGTCACACTGGGCTTTTCCTTCCATAGACTAACATTCATACGCACGCGAATGCGTCAGACAGGAAACGCAGAGTCATGCGTCAAGTTTCGCAGGTTGCTTCGGTGCAAAGTTCAAGCTTGGTGAACTCAGACCTGCGAATTCTCATCACTTCACTGCATGAGACCAATCGAGGATCAAAACATGACCTCTCTGGACAGAAATTTAAAACATGGAGCAATCGCTCGCTAATCATCTTGTTTAATCCCGCCCCTTTTGGCAGCACCGCACGACAGAATTTCGCGCACACAAACTCTAGTGTGACCGTAGCTTTACTCTTCAGTGTTTAGACCCCCCGCAGTGAATATTTAAACACATTAAACTGAACTGAGCTAATCTAAACTAAACTGAACGTAAACTCTGAAAACTGGACTGACACTCTTTCAGGTTACTATAATCTTCTATGTGAAGCTGCTTTGACACAATCTACATTGTAAAAGCGCTACAGAAATAAACATAAATTGAATTGAATACAGTGTTTCACACCCTAACCTCACTTTTAAACTACAAGTGGGAAACATTACTTTAAGCATAAATTAGTGGAGGAAATTGGGTGTCGAGTATTAACAGAATACTTGACAGCGTAGACAAGATTTATAATGCATTTGTCCATTTAATAACACTAACACTGTAAATAAATTAACGACAGGCTGAATAAGTTGCTAAAGGGATATATTGTTTACAGCTTGCCCGCTCCAAATCAGGCTAATAATATATGTATGTATTTATACTAAACAAATAAAATAGGTGCACGCATTAGGCAAGCGTTTGCAATTAATCTTCATGATAAATTTCCTGAGTAACAAGAATGGTCCCTTTTTATAAGATCTCTGATGCCTTTAAAGAGTTAGTATGTGAAGTTTCAGCTAAAAACACCCCACAAATAATGCTTTATAACTCTTTGAAGCTGACTCTTTTAGGCTTTGATCTTAATTGTGCCGTTTTGATGACCGTCGCTTTAAATTCAAATGAGACTGTGCTCTTTTCAAAAGAGCAACAAATGCCTATGTGTCAGCATAGTGGCAGACTCAAAAACAAGACAAACGTTCTATGCTAATGAGGGAGAGATCATCACTAATGGGCGGGGCTTACCCCCTCTGATGATGCATACGAAGAGAAAACGTCTATCAAAGTGTTTCTGCAGACTGTTTTATCAAAAATGAAATTAATAAACGTTTACCATTAGAAGCTGGTTATATTCACAGGCTGTTGTCACATAACTGTGTTTAAACCCCTTATAAAAGTGATTTTTGCATAACAGGTCCATAATTGTCCATTAAGCTTAATAAATGACAGGGTTAATTGTTTATCCTAAAGTGTAAGCAATAATAAGCAAGACAACCTTTAAAACCCCCTTTTTTTTCTCCATTTCTACAAGGGTCAGTTTGGCTGTATGGCCGCCTCCAGTCTAAGTTCATTCAAACTTCCTCCATTTTAGCAAGGGAGAAGAGAAAGGAGGGGTTCAAAGGGCTCGCCGGGCCCCATTTGCAGATGTTCAGAGGATGAAATGTCCAGGGATTGTGGCAACACATCAAACTCTTTCTTCTCGCTGTCTGTCACGAGCTCCCTTCATAGTGCACAGTGTGTGTCCTGGCATGGGTGCTGGAACAGGGTTCACCCCGCGCGGACACCAAAGACACGCTGCTTTCCTTGGATGAAAGCTCGTGCGGGCCTCTCGCATACGAGCCGCTGGAGGAAAATCCCTCCGCGGCGTGACCCTAGTGTACCCCCCTAACCGCCGGGTCCCGTCCAGCGCTTATGAAATCATGGGTAACACGCAGGGTGGGGAGAAGGCCATAAAAAAAGCAGCACACCCCAAATTAAAGCAAGGTTCAGTAGTAATTGTTCAGGGTCATTTTGACCATTAGAGAACATTGGAAAGGAATCATGGGAAGCGTGTGAACGTCCTGCCCAGGTGAGGCAGCGTTCCCAGAGCTGCGGTTTGCGCTGGTGATTCCTGCGGGATCGCTGCGCGTTTATTTTCTTTTATTCTGAGGTGGAAAAATCCCACCTGGGGCCGCTGGACAGGCTCTCTCGGCTGGCAGCGCTTTTCCCAGTTCTGGCGTCAGCGCCTTGTAGCACCTTGTAACCACAGTGTGGTTTTTACGAGAGGAACACTAGAGTTCACGGAAAACACACACTATATGCTTTTAAAAACCAACGTCATTTTGGACAATCATAAAAATGTGTTTTGAAATTCACACCGTGATTAAGGTTTTATGCTTTTTTAATTACAAAAAAATCACACCAAAATAATATATTTTCTTCTCTCTTTTTTTGTATTGACGTTAAAGTTCCCATATTCTTCTTTTGCTGCCGTTCACACGCATTGGGGAGTCGGGGGTAAGCAGGGTTTATGAAGCCCATGTGACACTAATGATTTTCCTCCATCAGGTGTACAATCAAACTACAACAGCCATAAAGAGGGCGATGGGAAAGTCTTGTTCACTAAAAAAAAAAAAAAGATTAATTGGATTCTTTTTTAAGCAAACAATTTATATGGACTGAATTTAAACTAAATAAATGTAGTAATGTACAACTTTATTTGTTTGTTTAAATTCAGCCTTTAACAATTGTTTGCAGCCACTTATCTTAAAAAAAAATAGTAAATTGAATGAATAATTTTTTTTTTCAGTATAGATTGGCCGATTACTTGAGGCATTTATTTTAAAAAATGTATTCAATTACTTGAACGCAGCTCTTTTATGCTAAAGGTTTTAAATGTCAGAATTAAAAAAGCCACTTTTTATAGTTTTAATAAGTTTTAATGTAAAACTGTGAAGCTACTGTAACTTTACATACACCACCTGAAAAACGTCTTGTCATCTATCCAAGTTTTAGGAACAACAAACAATACTTTGACTTCTAGTTGATCATTTGGTATCAGAAGTGGCTTATATGAAAGGCAAAGGCCTCTGGATTACACTTATTTCACCAAAATAAAATATGATCAGGCTTTGATTTTAAATATTTCATTAGGACAGTAAGGTCTGACTTTGCTTAGACAAAAGTCTTGTCACCTAACGGAAATAATGTACAGTACAGAATATAAAGTAATAGTGCAGTGGAAAGGGAATTAATATTGTGTATGACTCCCATGAGCTTGGAGGACTGCATCCATACATCTGTGCAATGACTCAAATCACTTATTAAAAAAGTCATGTGAAATGCCAAAGAAAGCGTTCTTGCAGGACTCCCAGAGTTCATCGAGATTCTTTGGATTCATCTTCAATGCCTCCTCTTTCATCTTACCTCAGACATGCTCAATAATGTTCATGTCTTGTGACTGGGCTGGCCAATCCTGAAGCGCCTTGACCTTCTTTGCTTTCAGGAACTTTGATGTGGAGGCTAAAATATGAGTAGGAGTGCTATCCTGCTGAAAAATTTGCCCTCTCCTGTGGTTTGTAATGTAATGGGCAGCACAAATGTCTTAATACCTGAGGTTGTTAATGCTGCCATCGACTCTGCAGATCCCTCGCACGTCCCCATAATGAATGTAACCCCAAATCATGACTTTTCCTTCGCCAAACTTGACTGACTTCTGTGAGAATTATGGGTCCATGCGGGTTCCAATAGGTCTTCTGCTGTATTGGTGATGATTGGGATGCAGCTCAACAGATGATTCATCAGAAAAGTCTACTTTCTGCCACTTTTCAAAATGATCAACTAAAAGTCAAGCTATTATTATATTTTTGAAGTGTTTCAGTCAGGTTTCAGGGCTCACCACAGTACAGAAACCGCCTTAGTGAAAATAACCAACGATTTACTCTTAGCTGCTGACCGAGGGTGCGTCTCGCTATTAGTTTTACTCGATCTTAGTGCGGCATTTGATACCATTGACCACAATATCCTCATAAATCGTTTAAAGTCTACAGGTGTCCAGGGACAGGCTCTACAATGGTTTAAGTCTTACTTAACTGACCGCTACCAGTTTGTAAATCTTAATGGACAGCCTTCACAAATCTGCCCAGTAAAGTATGGGGTGCCTCAAGGATCAGTTTTAGGCCCTTTACTGTTTACAATTTACATGCTACCTCTGGGAGACATTATTAGAAGACATGGGATCAGCTTTCACTGCTATGCAGATGATACTCAATTATATATTTCCACTAAACCTGACGAGACGTCTGAACTTTCTAAACTAACTGAGTGTATCAAAGATATCAAAGACTGGATGACCAACAATTTTCTTCTCTTAAACTCAGACAAAACAGAATTATTACTTATTGGGCCTAAATCTTGCACACAGCAGATCTCGCAACTCAATTTACAATTAGAGGGATACAAAGTTAGCTTTAGCTCTACTATAAAAGATCTGGGTGTCATATTAGACAGCAATCTAACTTTTAAAAACCATATATCCCATGTCACAAAAACTGCCTTCTTTCATCTGAGAAATATCGCTAAATTACGAAATATGCTATCCATCTCAGATGCAGAAAAGCTAGTCCATGCTTTTATGACTTCGAGACTGGATTATTGTAATGCTCTATTTGCTGGCTGCCCAGCATCCTCTATTAACAAACTTCAATTAGTACAAAATGCAGCAGCCAGAGTTCTGACCAGGTCCAGAAAATATGATCATATAACCCCAATTTTATCCTCCTTACACTGGCTGCCTGTTAAATTTCGTATTGAATTTAAAATATTACTTCTCACCTATAAAGCTCTAAATAATCTAGCTCCTGTTTATCTAACCAACCTTCTGTCTCGCTACGAACCAACTCGCTCCTTAAGATCTCAAAATTCAGGGCTTCTGGTAGTACCTAGAATAGCAAAATCAAGTAAAGGAGGTCGAGCCTTCTCTTTCATGGCTCCTACACTCTGGAATAGCCTTCCTGATAACGTCCGAGGCTCAGACACACTCTCCCAGTTCAAAACTAGATTAAAGACCTATCTGTTTAGTAAAGCATACACTCAGTGCATCCCCTAGCGGGTTCCACACTGGCTTCTACATCTTGCTTATATACACTATGAACAGCAGCTACGCTAATTATTCTCTTTATTCTCTATTTTCACCTGGGGATACTCATCCCGAGGTCCTCAGATTAGGCGGAGTCACTGATTGGATCCAAGACCAGCGACGTGATGATCCCAAGGATTCCATATTCGGGACCAGGCCATATCCTGAGCTGCTGCTGCGCTGATGGTCATGGGGAGTGGAGAACATGAGTCTGATTCCAGCGACGCTCCAGGGAC
The DNA here is from genome assembly GCF_052040795.2 of Danio rerio. Classification (NCBI taxonomy): domain Eukaryota; kingdom Metazoa; phylum Chordata; class Actinopteri; order Cypriniformes; family Danionidae; genus Danio; species Danio rerio. The sequence goes on along the minus strand of NC_141029.1, from coordinate 46,789,836 downwards.
AGACGAGTCTTCATTGAGGCCATCTTCCAGCATAAACCACGGCGAATGAATTTCTGCACAAGACTTTTGGCCAGCGGAGAAATTAAAATGGTCGTGCCCAACTGAGTCTGGTTCTCTCAAGGTTTTTTTTCTTCACTCCCATCAGGTGAAGTTTTTTTTCCCTCTCCGCTGTTGCCACTGCCTCGCATGGTTCAGGATTGGTAGAGCTACCCATCGATGAATTTGCTCTTCAGTGTTTGAACTCTCAGTAATGATTAAATCACACTGAACAGAGCTAAACTGAACTGAACTGAACTTAAACACTAAAACCTGAACCACACTGTTCCAGTTACTATGACCATTTATGTGAAGCTGCTTTGACACAATCTACATTGTAAAAGCGCTATACAAATAAAGCTGAATTGAATTGAATTGAATTATTTGTTGCTCTTACAATTGGGATCGACAAGACCTTTGTCCGGTAGTGTAGATTTAAAAAGCAAAAATGTCATAAAACCATCATCAAGTATCAAGTCAAACAATCATTAGTATCCTGTTCGCTCCTGTCATGCCAAAATGAATGATAACTCACCTTATATCTGTTATCAAGCAACAAAAAATACAGCTCCTGAGATGAAGAACATCTGACAGTCAGGGCTAATGATTAAACTTTTGCTCAGACAATGATCTGAGGACAGCAGCGATGTCTACAAGCGAGCTAAATACTGCATTGTGTAACTATATGGTACACAGACAGTACTGTTACTTCATTTGTGCTTAAATATCTCTCTCAAATCACGCAAAGACTCTCAAACAGTGTAAAAGGGTATTGCAGAGTTGAACATGATACGACGTGAATACTGGTTAGCGCCCACGTATATAAATAAATAAATATATATATATATATATATATATATATATATATATATATATATATATATATATATATATATATATATATATATATATATATATATAAGGAACGCCACCCTCTACTAAAATGGTGGATCTATTGACGCATTCCTTTAACATCAGGGTAGGCGACATCTAATGTATATATGTATATTGACGCATTCCTTCAGGGTGGGCGACATCTAATTTATGTATTTTTTTTTTTTACCCACAAATTTACCCACTGGCCTCGTTCCATCATGGCCTCCTAACCCTCCCCATATCATAATTGGCTTCATTACACTGTCTTCTCTCTCTGTGGTGTGCAGTCTGGTGCAAAATTATGAGGTGCCGTATAGGATTTAAATCAAACTTTGCTTATCAACACATACATAAAACATGTGTATATACACCTATAAATTACTCGCATATACACCTATACTACCGGATGTTCAAAACAACATGGATGAAACTTGTGTATATACATATAAACTTGACGCATGAATACACCCACATACACACGCACATACATATAAACTCGATCCTCACATAAACACTCACATTAACACACGCACATACATATAAACTTGCTGCATGCAAACACACCTATACATACTCGCATATACATATAAACTCGATTCTCGCATAAATACCCACATTTACATGCACATACATATAAACTCGCAGCATGCAAACACACCTATACATACTCGCATATACATATAAACTCGGTCTATGTATATACACCCTCAACAACACGCGCACATACACAAACTCACTGCATGCAAACACACCTATAACATCTCACGCAAACATACAAAAAATAAATAAATAAATAAAATTCACAAACGTTTATCACGAATCTGGTTATTGCAAAGCTTAAGAAATATAAATAATGTGATTAATAGAGGGATTAAATATGTTAAATTGTGAACATATGTTATATCAAATATTAGTCTATATAAATAGACTACTCAAAATAAGAAATATTTTTATTTAAAAACTTTTCATTTAATTAGGTAATTACATACACAAATATAAATGGACAGATAGAACCCTTAAAGGACATTCAAAAAGAAACCAGTATTATAAATATAAATGTAAACTCAAACTAAACTCCTCTTTTCTATTGCAAATGTTAATGTAGCCTATAGTCTTCTTGTTTTTTTTTTTTGTAATTTTTATAATTATTATGCTTTTTATATGTTTTTACAATGTGGGTGTCAAAATTGCAAGATTTTGGTATCATTTTGATTGTTAATTATTCAGCATATACAAAAAAAAAAAAAAAAAAAAAACGCTGATTAAAAGTCTCTGCTCATCATGTTGGTCAAGTTAACCCCCAAGGAAAAGCTATATATATATTCTCTGTACACTCCTTTTGTGTTTAATAACTACTAATATTTTTACAGCAGCTGGCATCCAGCATTTTGGTGCATTAGCCTGTTTATTGGTGACAGGAAAACCCACTTAAGTGCATTCCTGCCCCCTACTGGACATAAGTGTGTATCATAACCCTTGACGAATAGTGACACCAATAATAAAACAAACATAAAAAACTAATATTAAACAAACATATTTTATTCAAAATGATTACTTAAGCAACTTTATATTTATTAAACCATAATAACATTTCCAATAATTTAATTGCATAATAAACCTTTAATTTTGCAGGAGCATTCCTTAGCATTACCTTTTTATTTATTTATTTTTTAGAATTACCATAATCTATTTTCATAATTCAACAGATGTAATTCCTCTATTAATCGCATTATTTCTGTTTCTTAAGGTTTGCAATAACCTGATTCATGACAAATAATAATCTTGTTCATTACACTCAAAGGACTTTTACGTTGAAATTAAACTACTTCCTTTTAAAGTGAAATAACTTCCTTTTACTGTGAAAATTCATGCATACACACATCTGAAATCACTTGCATATATGTATATACACAACTTACTGTATATATGTTTGTGAATTTTATTTTGTATGTTTGCACAAGTGTCATTTGGGTGTTTATGCTCACATCAAGTTTATATTCTTATGTGAGAGTTTATGGGTGTATATGCATATATCAGGTTTAAATGTATATGCGAGTATGTATAGGTGTGTTTGCATGCAGCAAGTTTATATGTATGTGCGTGTGTTAATGTGAGTGTTTATGTGAGGATCGAGTTTATATGTATGTGCGTGTGTATGTGGGTGTATTCATGCGTCAAGTTTATATGTATATACACTAGTTTCATTCATGTTGTTTTAAACATCCGGTAGTATAGGTGTATATGCGAGTAATTTATAGGTGTATATACACGTGTTTTATGTATGTATTGATAAGCAAAGTTTGATTTAAATCCTATACGGCACCTCATAATAATCTTAACCAAACCAAACCAGTGTAGATTCACACCCCTACTAGTTACAATCATAGACATTTTTCTTGGCTGCTGCAGGGAGGGCGCCATAGCGACCAGCGTCTTCCGGTAGAATGTTTAGAACTTCCGTTTACATCATTTACAACCAGTAACTTGCGATCCGAAAATGGGTTTCAATAGTGTCTTGAGTGGATTACGAAGTGTTTTTGTGATACAACTTTGAAAGGTGTGTGTTAAAGCTGTCAGATCTAAAGTCAGATCTGTGGTTCAAGCGTGAGAGAAAAACAGTATTGTAAGCCAGGTTTCTTTTTGTTCTGCTTAATCACGTGCTCCAAAAAAGATATAAAATAAACAAAACAATATGATGTCTTTTGACTGCTTTTTTTTTTTAATAACTACATTACACAATACTTGTACTTTTACTTTCAGTACTTGAGTAGTAAATTTTGAAATAAACTACCTGCAATACTTAAGTACAAAAATTTTTGAATACTTTAGTACTTCCACTTAAGTATGGTGCTTAAAGAGAACTTCTACTTCTACTCAAGTCAATTGTTGATAGAGCACTTGGACTTTTACTTAAGTCTCGGTCTCTAGTACTTAATACATCTCTGCCAATAACATAATTTTTTATATACTGTTTACATTTTATGATATAATTTATTTCTCAAATAATGTATGACAGCAGTATTAATATAAAAAAAAAAACTGGTGCGCTTTTAAAACTAAGTCCACAAGCTAAATCTAACATTTTTAAAGCTGAATTTTAGCTTAAAGCTCCAAACCCATTGAGTCCAATCAACGTTTTGTTTTTGCAAACGTCCTGTTTGATGTGATGAGGTCTTTGGTGAGAATGACTAGGTAAATAAGATGCAGGTAAAGCCTATCTGTTTGTCCAGACAGTGTAAACGTGATAAGCAGCTCTACATGATGTCTCTCTGATTGGCTTTGCAGAACATATAAAACAGCTTGCCTCTGCTTATCATCACAGAGATTTGTCTTATAGACTCGTCCTTAATACCTCACAGCAGACTATATTTGAGCAATTAGCGTTGACCTTCCCTTAATAAGAAAAGATAATAAATCAATAAGTATAGTCAACCATACAAATTAAAGACAAAGCATAAGTTTTAAAGAGCTAAATTCTGGGACTGTGAAAGGAATTGTGGCTGTGGGAAGTTGAACCATGACAAATCACATTAAAACACAAATTTAAGACCTTTACTAGGTCCATTGCTGCAGACAGAACTGGTTACTAGAAATCTGTTCACTAAAATGTAGAGTATGTGTGATCTTATTCAATGGCAGTTGACAGATGAGGCAGACAATTATCAGTAAATAATGGCACAAAAATGTTAATCTGTTACTGACAGAAAGCTCCCATATAACCAATTATGCTGTAACCTCTTTTATAGGTTTTTTTTTTTGTTATTTTATCTTTACTGATCTTCATATTGTTTCAACATATTCAGTGTGTACTGATAAATAGTACTGATAAATATAAAACATACAAAAAATATTGTTACAAAAGTTTTTGTTCTATTCTAAAATGATCTGACAACATTTTGCCAAACTTTATTCATTAATTTTCCTTCGGCTAAGTCCTATTCTGGTATATACGCAGCAGATGCCCTTCTAGCAACAATCCAAAACTGGGAAACACCCATACACACTCACATTCACACACACTCATACATTACGTCTAATTTTACTTACCCGGAAATTGGAGCACCCGGAGAAAACCCACGCGAATATGGGGAGAACATTCAAACTGGACCAGCGACCTTCTTGCTGTGAGGTTACAGTGCTATCCACTGAGCCACTGAGCCCCCTGCCAAATTTCAAATGAAAATATTGTTATTCTGACCAACAATAGTCTTTTTGTCCCAGAAAAATGTGTAAAGCGCTTTGAGTGTCTAGAAAAGCGCTACATAAATGTAGGGAATTATTATTATTAAAAATAACAAATGTTTAAATATAACACATTCTTCTGATGTTAAAACATTGGCTCTTTTAAAAAATGAATATAAACATGACACCCTTTTTTCAGATTTTTACATAAAAAAAGCTCTAAATGAAAAAATTTATATTCATATTAGGGCTGAAAACTATCAATTTTTTAATAATTGATTAATCTGCCACTAAGCGATCGTATAAACAAAAATATGTAATATTGTATAAATATATAATAATTTATTTTGAATTTCTTATGACTTTATAGTGAATTTGCACATGAATTATCTGTATTAAACAGAAAAAAAGCATTTTGAAGTAGCGGCTTTGATACTTCTGCCATTTTTAATTCTTTGAAGAATCAGTTAGTATGAAAAAGAGCAACTGATGCAATTCTTAAAACTGCTATTATTTGTATTCATTAAAAGCATGAAAAGGTTTGAAACGGCACAATAAAATGCCTAAATAAACCATCACAAAATGTCAATTTTTACAGCAACCGACTATTTATTCATTAGTTGAACTAATAATGAGCAATACTTGTACAGCATTTATTAATCATACTTCAATATTTACTAATCCATTATTACAAAAAAAATCAAATTTATAGTTGTTAAGTCAGGGATGTCGCGACTGAACAATCAGAATCAACTATTCCAGATAGCCTTGCAACAACAGTTAGTTATTGCAGTGAATTTACACAAAAAAAGGACAACTTTACTTTAATTAAGCAACTTTTTCAATATTGTTCATAGTTTTATCATGTTAGTAAATACATTAACTATCATTATTTAATAAAACCTTATAGTAGAGTGTTACCAACATTTAACTAAATAGGATATTTGCTCTCAGCCACCTAAACATCATCTCAAAATCTTACATTTATTTTCTTTCAGGTTTTAAATCTGAACGTGTTGCAATAGACTAGGGCCGCTCAATCCTGTTCCTGGAGATCTACCTTCCTGCAAAACACAGCTCTCACCCTGATCAAACACACCTGAACCAATTAATAAGGCCCTGAACAGCACTTGATAATTACAGGCAGGTGTGTTTAAAAATGGGTAGCAACTGAAATCTACAGGAAGGTAGACCTCCAGGAACAAGGTTGAGCACCCCTGCAATAGACATTTCTATGATGATTTCTATACAGTATTTAGTCTTTTCTATAAGTATAACTGGGTTTCTCTGACATGGAGTTTTAGTGGGGAATTGACTGAATCATTGGCTTGCTATTGGTGGATCTCAAGTGACTGACATAAATCTGTGTAATAGGGATGCTCTGATCGATCGGCCAGAAATTGGAATCAGCCGGTAATCACATTTCATGACTCGATCGGTACTCGCTAATCTGGTCGATTTTATGAACCGATCACAATTGTTTGTTTACGAGTTTACAAGCCGAGGACATATAAGAACTGAAATATTTGTAAACATCATAACTGAAAGTTCTGTGTTTCCAGCAATCATTTTAGTTCATTTTATTAGGGAAATAAAAAAAAATATTTGTAACTTATCTTAATAATATAACTTATTATAATGTATTTATTGCAATAAACAGTAGTTTATGGGCCTATTTCCTTTTAGTAAAGAAGTAATGTATTTATATCAGTGGAGATGATAGTGGACTTTAGGAGAAACCGCATTTCACTCAACAGCACTGTGGCTGCAGTAGAGTCATTCAGGTTCCTGGGCACCCCCATCTCTCAGGATCTGAAGTGGGACATTCACAAAGACTCTACTGTGAAGAGAGCCCAGCAGAGACTGTACTTCCTTCGTCAGCTGAGAAAGTTTAACCTGCCACAGGAGCTGCTCGTGCAGTTCTACTCAGCTGTCATCCAATCCATCTTCTGCACTTCAATCACCTTCTGGTTCGGCTCAGCTGCCAAAACCGACCTCTGTAGACTACAGCGAATAGTACGAACTGCTGAATGAATCACTGGCACTACCCTACACTTCAAGAACTGTACTCTTCCAGAGTGAGTAAAAGGGCTCGCAAAATCACTCTAGACGCCTCGCACCCAGCACACTACCTGTTCGAACTGTTACCGTCTAATCGGCGCTTTAGAGCACCAAGCACAAAAACAGCCAGATTCAGGAAAAGTTTCTTTCCTCAGGCCGTCTACCTCATGAACAGTTAAATATTCCCTAACTGTGCAATAAATATGTGCAATACTTTCTCATACGCTCTTGTACAAAGCACATTATATCAATATAAAATGCAATTCCTTTTCCAGTCACATTTGTACACAGCAATCTGTACATACAACTCAACATCCAGATTTCTTGACTAACTGCATCTCTGTTTATTGTTTATCATCTTTATTTTTCTCATATGGATTTTGTGTTGTCACTTGTCACTTTATGTACACTGGAAGCTTCTGTAGCCAAAACAAATTCTTTGTGTGTGTGAAGCACACTTGGCAATAAAACTGATTCTGATTCTGTCTAGGTGTGCACTTTTACTTCTTATGCATCATAGCGCTCTAAAATTCATTCAGACATGTAGAATTTTTCTTTCATCATTTGCAATATTTCTAAATCGCTTTGTTAGTGATTTTTCCAATTTTTAGTATCCGTTTAATCTATTATTTTCTGTAAAGCAGCTTTTAGCTATTACAAGTCCACACTAAATGGTTATAAGAAACGTGTTTAGGGAATTATATCTTTAATTTAATTATATTCTCACCACAAACGAACCGCTCCAGGGTTTGTTTAAAAAGCGTACTGAGACCACCTTTTCAAGTAGGTCTCGGTACGCTTATTTGATCAGCTTTTGGTGCGCACTCGAGTACGATTGCTGCATTCTCACCTGCCCAAACGAACCGTACCAAAAGGGGAAACGAACTCTAGTGCGATTCAATCGAACTAAATAAGGCAGGTGTGAAAGCACCCTTATTCTCTTAGGTAAGGAGAGATATCCAGCTAAGTATCATACTTGATGGGAAAAAGTGCTTTATGCATTTTAAAGCTTAAAGCATAAGAAACGGTACTTGGTATCGCCCGATCACCATGACAAGGAATTGGTACTCGGTATCATTCATTCATTTATTTTCTTGTCGGCTTAGTCCCATTATTAATCCGGGATCGCCACAGCAGAATGAACCGCCAGTTTATCCAACACATTTTTACGCAGTGGATGCCCTTCCAGCCCCAACCCATCTCTGGGGGAGATCCACACACACACACTTATACACTACAGACTATTTAGCCTACCCAATTCAACTGTACCACATGTCTTTGGACTGTGGGGGAAACTGGAGCACCCAAAGAAAACCTACATGAACGCAAGGAGAACATGCAAACTCCACACAGAAACGCCAACTGAGCTGAGGATCAAACCAGCGACCTTCTTGCTGTGAGGCGACAGCACTACCTACTGCGCCACTGCTTCGATGTTACTCGTTATCAGCTGCAAAAATCCTTATCAGAGCATCCCTGTGTAATTGTGTATAATTATATAATATTCATTGGATATTCATATATGACTTTAGTGTGAATTTGAACATGAATTATCTGTGTTAAACAGAAAAAAAGCAATAGCTTTAGTAGTCGCTTTAATGCTTCTGTGTCACATTTAATTCTTTGAAGCATCGATTTGTATGAAAAAAAGCAACTGAAGCAATTCCTAAAATTGCTATTATTTGTATTCATCAAAAGCATTAAAAGGTTTGAAACAGCACAATAAAACACCTAAATAAACCATCACAAAATGTCCATTTTTACAGCAACCGACTATTTAAAACAAACTAGCAGTGTGTTTGTGGCCCATCCAGCAGCTGTTCACGTTTTGGCGTTCTGCTGTAAGTGGCCACACGGGGCTCAGGAAGACTCCACTTGTCTTTGGCCTCATTAAAGGGCAAAGTTGTTTTTCTGTGGCAGAGGGCAAAGAAACCAAGCCATAAATGCGAGCTGCGCAGATGGTTATGTTCTGCAACAGCGAGGCAGACTAAATCAAACATCTGCAAAGCATTTGTGCTGGATCTCCGCAGTCCAGACAACCCTTCATCATCCACCACTTCGCACCTGCAGCGCTCACGCATATATGAGCACGTCTCTGTGTGGCTGCGCAGAATATGAATGCTAACATACAGTAAGTGTTGCTGATTTGGTGTCACATGTTTCTTTTGAAGTTTAATCGGAAACCAAGGGCTTGATTTCAACACGATAGTTCAGTGCTGTTATGTGCAGTGTTGTGCAATAGGCTTATTCATGCTCCCAAAACAAGAGTGATCAGACTGAGGCTGAATGCACAGCCACATATGAAAGTGCTTAGGGTCAGTTTATCAGCACGGCCACATGGATTCACAAGGCAACAGAAAGATTTGTAATTGCTGATCAAGTTCTACACATATCTATAGCTTGTGTTATATGTTACTAAAGATTTTGTCTAACTGGCTAATATTTGGATCACACTTTATAATAAATACTCAAGAAATGTTTATTTATATTTATATTATTGGTTTATATAATATTTATTTCAGCTTGTCTATACTAATTTAAAACGAGCTAATCCAACAACATTCTTGAGGTTTTTTTGGGACAAATAATTTTTTTTGTTCAATCCACTTAAATTTGTAAAAATAACTACTTATAACACTACCAATACTACTTATAATACTACAAATATTTATTTATTTTTTTTTTGGGGGGGGGGGGGGGGGGCAATTTGTTATGTAAAATTCTTAGCAGATAGCACATTCAAAATGTATTCACAAATTTATTTTCATTTTATAAATATACTGTAGTTCTGGCTCATATTTTTAACCATTACCGTACAAAATTGGAGGTAATGTTAATTAAACAATGTACTGATAAATCATTCATTCATTTACCTTCAGCCTTGTTTCTTTATTCATCAGGGGTCACCACAGCAGAATGAACCACCAACTTATCTAGCATATGTTTTAGACAGCGGATGTCCTTCCAGCTGCAATCCAGTAATGGGAAAACTGATAAATCATTGAAAATAAATACTTTAAAAAAATAGGAATTGACCGAGCAATTATGAAAAGTAGAATATATTTTACCCAAACAAAGACTTCTTAATACAACTTCTAAATGTGTTTTCTTAATAATAAATACATGTTTGCTTGTTTGTTTGTTTTACCTCTATGGTTCCTTCCTACAGGCATTAACTAACCCTTACAAAAATAGCCTACAGGAATCCTGCAGGATTTTCATTTTTTTCTGCAGGAACCTGCTGGTATCCTGTAGGAATTATGAAATCCTGCAGGACAAATTGACAATATGTGCAGGCAATTCCTACAGGTTTTAGAATCATGCAGTACTTTTTGCAGGAATCCTGAAGGATTCATTTTTTTTCCTTTTCAGAAAAGCTGCTGTCCTGCAGGAATTCAAAAATCCTGTAAGACACATTGACAATATGTGCAGGAATTTCCTACAGGTTTTTACAATGGATCCAAGCAAGTGACAAATCCTGCAGGATTGTATAATTCCTGCAGGACTTGCAGGAATTATTTGTTGTAATTGGAATGAAAGAAATTGTGTCACTTGTTTTTGGTAGCAATACAATATGAGTTCTAACAGATAAACATTACAACAAACAAACAAAAAATAAGAAAATAAATACATAAAGTATACAAATAGATTATAGGCAATTATAAAAATCAACCATTACACTAAACCATTCAAATTATGCATTTATGCAAACAAGCAAGCTGTACACTTTTACGTTTCATTTCTATACTTTTTTTTTTCATTTATTAAAAATCTGTTTGGTTAGATGCAAAAAAATAAAAAATAAATAAATAAATAAATAAATAAATAAAACTGCAAGACCTGTCCTTGAGGTAGATATATGTTAAACGTATGTCTGTGCATTTTATGAGTTCAACAGAGTCTCCTCCTCTTTCTTTTAAAATGTTTGTTGCTGTTATCCTTTATTCTGTCTTTTTGACCTGAGCAACCTATTTTATTCTGTGTCCACTGCCTTTTTGTGGCAGCTGGAACTGGTGCCTCTTCATTTAAGTCAATATTTTTACAATATTTTAAGTTAATAATGACTACTACTAATATATGTGTGTGTATTATTTGACAAAATGGACTTGAGTAGACACATTAAAATAAACATTCTTATAAACAGACTTTTTTCTTTAACAAAATAAATGATTTGTTTTTGGAATACGTGTGTTTTGATGAATCTGTGCTTTACAGATTCACACAGTCTTTCACACTTAAAAAAGACGCTCGTTTTCGCCACCTACTGGCGTTACAGTGTAGTTTACATTATAAACTCCGGTAAAATGAATCATTCAGAGAAAAGATTCGATTCATTGAGATGACTCGCTTCACGTCGCCGATACGAATACACGTCAGTCAACTGTCACCAACCGTCTTCTGAAGGTAAAACACTTTTCTTAAGTTATTTTATCGTTAAAGTGCTCTAATAAATGCTCTGTTTTAATGTTAAATCAGTAAATTGTTTTGTAACACCAAAACAAATACTTACTTGATTTTTAAAGTCGAGATCACATTAACAATACTAGTAAGTTACATTGCTAACGTAATATACTAAGGTCTGCTACCGCCCATCATATCAGAACTTAATTTAAAAAATGACTATATGAAATGATATTTTTATCATTGTTAACATAACCGGTGTTTTATTTAGTATTTTCACTGCTTATAATTGATGCTAATATAGTTTTTTGTTACCTCAGAAATCATTTATCGCTGCGGCCGGACAGCAAACTACTCTTTGGCAGGTACATTAAGGTAAAACTGTTGTCATGGATACAGTCAGCTGTAGCCATCAGAATTAATTGTGTGCATGTATGTGTGTGTTTATTTATGTCTATATATTTATCTATCTTAGAAAATGGGCAAAACATGAGTCCTAACATTAGTGGAATGGAGGGAGGAACCATCGATCGATGACATTATTGTTTCTAAAAAGAACCTACTGAAAAAGAAATTTGAACCTGGGGATGTTGTGGATGTTGCCTATGAGGATGAAAGTTCACCAGCCACAGTTCTAGACATTAAAGGTAAAACGTACAGCAAACATCAAGACTTGTGATCATGAGTAGGCATTGGACAATAACCGGTTTCAAGGTTTATGTCTGTTTGGAAAAGTCACGGTTTTATAACCACCAATATTTTCTGCTATACCTTTTCCAAGGTATTTGTAAAGGTTTTTTATGTGTTGTAAAGAAATCTGTGTTTTTGAAACTAATGACGACAGCAGCGGTCAATGATTTATTTTAATTATTTAGCCTCACATGTTTGCCGTTCCAAAATATTTAAAATCTTTTCTAAAATATAATGTGTTTAAGTTGTTGTTTTTTACTCAGATTTTTAAAAATAACTTATTTTAGAGCAGTAATCACAATATTGTGATATTTTATCCAAGGTTATCATATCAACAGAAACTTAAATCCTGCTCATGCTTTATCATGATTGAAGATAAGTATTTTCAACTTTATTTATTTCTCTTTAGAGAACAAAGAAACTCTCAGGAGGAGGATATTCAGAAGAGGGGAATTTACAGACGTAGTAGAGAAGAAGTTTCCTAACGTACCAATAAAATTTATCAGAGCAGCAGTAAGGGAAAAGTAAACGATGAGCACAAGTTACAAGAAAGGTAATCATTTGTGCATGCACGCACACATACACACGCACACACTTGTATGGACCCTTTTCACATTTGCGTGTTTTTTAGCAGCTGAAATCATCATAGTTGGTAAACTCCGAGCGCAGTGAATGAGAGAGTACAACTTTTTTTTTTTTTTTTTTTTACAATTCTATTTGCTACAGAAAACAATGTCAAATTTACTGTCCTGTCCCCATAGACACTTCATTAGATACTCCTCGCATTGTTTTTTTAATTTGACATAAATATTGTATTATACATAAATTAATGTAAATGTACATAAGTTTAAAAAATCTAAATATTAAAAACTTTAAGGTATTTAGGATGCAGATGATCTTTAACAACACATCATAACAGTTTTGTGAAAAGGGTCCATTAATTGTTTATGGGGATTCTTCATAGCTGTAATGGTTTTTATACTGTACAGACTGTATTCTGTATACTCTACCACTTACAGGACACTTTTTTTTTCTTTTTGTTTTAGGAAAATGGAGTAAACGCAGCCTGTTCATTGGATTCTGGTCTACTTTTTATTTTTATTTTTTTTAACAATTTTAATAAATAATTTGTGAAAATACATTGATTCATTGTGAAATTTCTCTAACTTCAAATCTATCCTGCACAATAATCCTCCAGGAACTGTATATTTTAATAGACCTGTAGGATTGTAATTCCTGCAGGAACAATCCCTGCATAAATTTCCTTCATAAATTTCTGTCTTAAAATTTCCTTCACAAAATTCCTGCAGGTATTCCTACAGGAAAATGAGCTGAAAATCCTGTAGGATACCTGTATGAAATTCCTGCAGGATTCCTGTAGGCTATTTTTGTAAGGGAAGCTATAGTGATGATCTATTTGCTAATAAAAAAGTGTAGGTTAAGTCCATAGACTGTAAAGGTTAAGTCTTAATGAGTATATGCCATTTAAAATAATATTAATTTTAGTAAGTCCACCAACAAACAGACAGACAGACAGAAATAGATAGATAGATAGATAGATAGATAGATAGATAGATAGATAGATAGATAGATAGATAGATAGATAGATAGATAGATAGATAGATAGATAGATAGATAGATAGATAGATAGATAGACAGACAGACTGACAGACAGACAGACAGACAGACAGACAGATAGACAGATAGACAGATAGATAGATAGATAGATAGATAGATAGATAGATAGATAGATAGATAGATAATGATTTCTTAATGAGTCAGCATCTTAATGAAAATAGTGGTTGCATTCTAGCTATTTTCTTCAGCTAAAAGTTCTCAATATTTAAAAAGTAGGCTATAAATGTGACATTTTTGACGAGAGATAAAATATCATTAAGAATGTAATTAAAAGTACAACTAAAAGCATTAAAAATGTACAAAACTCACCGAGCTTGAACTTGTCTCACTCACCATGTCGGTGAAAGGCTGACTGTTTTTTTGCCTGATTAAAAATGTGAGAAACGTTAAAGGTTCCTCTTAATGTGAATATGTAAATACATGACATTCCTTAATCTGTCAGGACATTCACTGTAACTAGCGATAATCATAAAGCGCATCTAAAGTGAACAGCAGAACACACTTAGAGCCATTCAGTGAATCATTCTGCTCAAAGGGCGCGAATTTAAAGCGCCAAAGGCACTGCTTGAATGTAACAACAAAAACTTTGTCGTGCGATCATCTTTAGTAGAAATCTTTATGCTTTCTACTAGTTTTTAAAATATATTTTACAGAGATATTGACGCCGAAAATTTGTCAAATACAAGTTCCCTCCCCTGTAAATGTGTAAGCATAACTGCATTGTTATTGCTAAGTGACTCTTGGCTTTGCTGTGCCCATTTCATTCCCTTTGCGTGCAAACCTAATTAGCACTGGAATATCTTTTTTCCTGTTAACAGAAGCACAGAAGGAAAAAATACATATCAAGGTTTAGCTTTAAAGGGGAGCTCAGTAATTTTTTTCCTCATTAAAAGGTTTTATACATAAAAAACATGAACAATTCTTTAGATTAACGTGGCTCACATAGGGAACGATTTCATTTAAGTAGGCCAAACGAAAAAAACAAAACAAACCAATGTAAATAATATGTCATCTTTTTGTCTAACTTGGTATATATTTACAGAGAGAGAAAGAGATTTTATTGTTAGAAGGTCATGTAAGTTTTTTTGTATTTTTTTAAAGTAGATGATTGTTAGTGTTAGAAGCACAAAAGTGAAATTTTTATGAAGAAAAATAATAGATAATAGATAAGTGCTGGAAATAAAAATAAAAATTATTAAAAAGACTATAGAAAACCGATTAGAAAGTGATTATTAAAAGGTTTTATCGATTTATTTTAAATATAATTATGAAATATAACAGACTGTCAGTATAGTAATGAATATATGCTGATAATTATATACATTTAACTGAATGTTTACATTTAAATATACAGTTAATTATATAATTATATATATAAATAAATATTCACAAGATTTATTCATTCACTCATTCATTTTCCTTCAGCTTAGTCCCTTTATTCATCAGAGGTCGCCACAGCGCAATTTACCAAGCGCTTATCCAGCATATGTTTTACATATAGCGGATGCCCTTCCAGCTGCAACCCAGTACTGGAAAACATCCATGCTCACATATCCACACACATAAACTACGGCCAATTTAGCACCCAGAGGAAACCCAAACCAACACCCAGAGAACATGCAAACTCCACACAGAAATGCCAACTGACCCAGCTGGGACTTGAACCAGTGGCCTTGCTGTGAGGTGACAGTGCTGACCACTGAGCCATCATGTCGCCTCTATACATGAATATCTTAAAAAGTAACTACATAGTCTACTTCATGAAAAGTCCAAGTTTGTCAAATGAAGAAAACTATTAAATACGAACGACTGTGAGCTTGAAATATAATCTGCATTTTAACTTGGACTGCGCTGCACACCTCAAATCTGAAACATTTCCCAGATTTTTCACACACATTTCAACATGTGTTTCTGATCACTGTTCATATTCATATAGGCAGAGCCATATGGTGTGACAGGAAGTGTCTAAAAATAGGAAAAGAGACCCAAAAGGACAGTTTCTCCTGTCAGCAGTTCTTTATGGTGTGAATTACGCAGGCTTTGATAGTTTCTCTGCGTTCAGAAGTGGACATTTCTTTTTGTCAGCGCTTGTGGATAACACAGCCCACATCAAATACACCTAGATCGGTTTTAGGAGTTGTTCTGCTCAGCGGTGTTCTCGAATTATTTTGTTCTTGCTGAGCAAATCATATTTTTATTGCTTTGCTCTTCTAAGCACCAGACCCAGGCAGCGCATGCCATGCCAACAGATCTTTAGAGTAACTATTCGAGTACACCCCATTTTGAAAATATAGGCATTTAAACAAAACAGATTTATTGAAGATATATTCATTCAAATAATATTTTAGTCAACAAACATATTTAGAAATTGAAAGATAATACAATTCAATTCAAGCTAAATAATGAGGAAAAATGACAAGCTACAAAATCTCAAATACATTTTTCATTTATTTGCTTCTCTTCATTTTTCCTCTTTTTAAAATTTGTATTTAATATTTTTCTATAACATATAAATTAGGGTGTATTAGTTTTTGGACCGTTATCGTAAGTTGTTTTGTTAGATAGGCTGCAGACTTGGCTTCAGTACTGACTAATCTAATGTATATGCACAAATATGATACTGTATAGCTTGCTATTAAAAATCTGAATTTAAAAGAGAGATTTGTGAGAGGTGTACTTATATGTGCTGAACACTAATGCTGTTGATTTGTAACCCAATGTTGGGTCATATTGGGTTAAGAAGTGTCAGTTAAATTCAGTTGAAATAATTAATCCAATGTCATGTTTGTATAGATTTAATCTAACGTTTGATTATATGATATAAGATAGCTGATTATAAGATAGCTCAGAATTTTTTACTTTGTGTGTGTGTGTGTGTGTGTGTGTATGTGTATACAGTGCACATTATATAGTTGTCCAAAAGCAAACTATAAAAAAAATTGCACACCCAAATACATTGGGGACAATATTAAATAAAAATATTTAATAAACAGGAAAAATAAAAAGGAACATAAAAATAATTAAATAAATGTGAAATTTTATACACAGGGTGCACATTATGATTGGGGGGATGGGGGGTCAACTTTTTCGGTAATGTTATTTTGTCTAATACATTCTTCAGAGAATCAAATGCATTTATTTAAACAACATCGGTTTTCCCAGAGATGGGTTGTGGCTGGAAGGGCATCCGCTGCGTAAAAACTTGCTGGATAAGTTGGTGGTTCATTCCGCTGTGGCAACCCCGGATTAATAAAGGGACTAAGCCGACAAAAAAATGAATGAATTAATAAACAACATCGGTTTTATTAATAAAACATATATCAGTTTTCAGTGTTTTGTGGGATATTTTCGTGCATTCTGACCTACAATATCCTCTGACTATATTGGAGGTTCCTGTAGGTCAAACTATACATCTAATTTGACTTTACTTTTAAGCTATATATAAAAATAACACCTATTTTACAAGAAAAGTGTCTTGTGAATGCTTACCACGTCTATCGGCATAGACTGATTATGAATTCACAATGACATAATCCATTATAAGAGTGGTCAAATGTACATTTATATTATCTATCATTTTAATTAGTAATATTAGTATTTCAGATACAGATCAGAGCAAACTATTTCTCACTATAGGATACAGTTGAAGTCATAATTATTAGCCCCCTTTGATTTTTTTTTTTTTTAACAGAGCAAGGAAATTTTCACAGTAAGTCTGATAATGTTTTTTCTTCTGAAGAAAGTCTTTTTTGTTTTATTTCGGCTAGAATAAAAGCAGTTTTTAATTGTTTAAAAATCATTTTAAAGACAACATTATTACCCCCTTTAAGCTAATTTCTTTTGGATAGTCTACAGAACAAACCATCGTTATACAATAACTTGCCTAATTACCCTAACCTGCCAAGTTAATTAACCTAGTTAAGCCTTTAATTGTCACTTTAAGCTGTATAGAAGTGTCTTGAAAAATATCTAGTCAAATATTATTTACTGTCATCATGGCAAAGATAAAATAAATCAGTTATTAGAAATGAGTTATTAAAACTATTATGTTTAGAAATGTGTTCTCATATTTCATATTTCTAATATTTCTGACTTCAACTGTATTTTATTTTTTTGTATAGACTCTTTTGAATAAAAATGTATTATCTTTCTTTTCCTAAAGTTTATTAAAACGGTTTTGTTTAAATGCACCAAAGCATATTAGTTTTATTCACTGATAAATTGATGAAAAATATTCATTTTCAAAATGCGGTATACCTTCAAACGAACCACATGAAAAACACATTTTGATTCTGAAAACAAAAATAGTGCAAAAATATAAATAATATAAGTAAATATTCATATGTAGACTATACCAATATTTGATATTTGGAAGAGACAGCAATGTTTTGGTGAAATATACCTGATTTATAAATTAATGAACCCTGGTGGATAACCCAATCACAACAAATGAAAAATTACATTTATTCTGAGCTTTATAATACACAAATATTATCATTTTATTTATTCATTTATTTATTAATCTACCTTGGGCTTAGTCCCTTTATTCATCAGTGGTCGTCACAGCAGAATGAACTGTCAACTTATTCAGCATATGTTTTACGTAGCAGATGCCCTTCCAGCTGCAACCCAGTACTGGAAAACATCCATACACACTCATTCACTCATACACTACGACCATTTTAGTCTATTGAATTGATCTCTACCGCATGTCTTTGGACCGTGGGGGCAAACGAAGCACCCAGAGAAAAACCCAAACCAACATGGGGAGAACATGCATGCAAACTCCACACAGAAACGCCAACTTACTCGAACCAGCGTCCTTCTTGCTGAAAGACATTATTATTTTACTTATTTTACTTTTATTGACATAAACACCTAGTACATCCAGAGAAAGTTGCGAATAAGGTGGTATTTCATATATACAGTCCTAAGCAGTTTACAATTTAGTATGATTCGCTCATGCCCCAATGATGGTTGTAAGGGCGGGGTTTGGTGCCCCGCCTCCTTTTAAAAATCTGTCTGAACTAAATTTGTCTAAATTAACCACTAAACTGACGGAATGTAAGATGAGGTGTAATGAGATTTCAGTGGATTAACTTTACCAATCTGCGCTAGCAAAATAAACATTATTAATTTTGATTTCACGCAGACTTTAAAAACTAGAACCACTGTGCAGATTCTCTTTTGTCAAATGCAGAACATCAACTTCATGCCACACCAGAACACTGCCGCTCAGCATCGTAAAATGAATATATCATCTGCCGATCGTTCCCTTCTCATGCATAATGGATGTCAAACCAATCCAGCGATGGTGGTGCGCAAGCTGATTTTATATGTTGGAGCTGCTGTAAGGCCTCACTTCAAGTGCTCCTCTGGTAGTCATTACAGGGCTGTATTGTGAAGTCAGTGATATGTTTTGGGGAGGCAGGCTGGCCATCGGTTTGACGCACGGCCAGATGCTGAACGAGCATAGACGCTTTCAGCTCCAGAGCAACGGAAACAGGAGATTTACATCGACGCCATGTTGTTTTGATGGCTCCCACATGTCGCGTAATTTCAACAAGTTAAAATATGAGAGCAGCAGGACAGACTGATCGCCAGGGCCATTTCATTAGCCTCGGTTACGGTAGCTCTTTCCTTGAAGATCTGCGGGACGGTCAATTTATGTAGCGATAAATCATCCATTTCATGTTAATTCTCCCATAAACCCCTCTGCCTGCGATTACGTCAGCCTTTCGGGTACATAAATTTGTCGCAAAGTCATTTTTCTACAGCCCAGCAAAATCTGCTGGAAGTGACAGCATGATATAAGGTGGGTCAGCAGTTTCTGGATGGACAGCTTTTATAACATTGATATGTTCTGATCCAGCTGGTAATATCTGTGAATAATACACCGGTTAATATAGTCATAAATAACTATGAATAATAATGAAATTATGCCCAACACCATTACACCACCACCACCAGCCTGAACCGTTCATACAAGGCAGAATGGATCCATGCTTTCATGTTGTTGACGCCAAATTCTGTCCCTACCATTAAAATGTAACAGCTGAAATGGAGACTCATCAGACCAGGCAACGTCTTTCCAATGTTCTATTGTCCAATTTTGGTGAACCTGTGTTAATTGTAGCCTCACTTTCCTGTTCGTAGCTGACAGGAGTGGCCACCTCAAGGTTGGATGTGTTGTGCATTTAGAGATGCTCAGCTGTAACGAGTGGTTATTTAATTTACTGTTGCCTTTCTATTAGCTCAAACCAGTCTGGCTCTTCTCCTCTGACCTCTGGCATCAACAAGGCATTTGCACCCACAAAATTGAAACCATGCCACATTCGAAGTCACTTAAATCACCTATCTTAACCCTTCTGATGCTCGGTTTGAACTGCAGCAGATCGTCTTGAGCATGTCTACAAGCGTGAATGCATCGAATTGCTGCCATGTGATTGGCTAATTAGAAATTTGTGTTAACGAGCAGTTGGACAGGTGTACCTAATAAAGTGGCCGTGAATGTATATTCTGTAGATTATAAATACAAGTATGCATTATATTTTAGCTTTAAATTTGGCACTGCATTACACTGAATTTTAGGATTAACTAAAATTTAAATTAACAGACATAACAATATTAATAAAATCACAGTTTTAGCAAGCACTTCTTTATACCACATACATACATGCTTACCAGTTGGTCTGGATGTGAAGCAACTTTCCGTTTAAAGAATTATTTCTCACATAAAATCGAATACATAACATAAACACATTTTATAACGATCTCTTAAGTGTTAGTGTGGTATTTTTGAGGGCAAACCTGTACCTGTAATGGTGGACATGTTGTGGGGTCATGATTACATCCGCTCCTAGGAACAGATTATTTACAAAACGTCACTCTGGATGACTCTATTACTGTAGATTACTGTATACTAACCTGCAGCACTGAGAAGCAGAAACAGAGACTCTCTCTTTTCCCTGACAGCAGGAATGTTTCACTAAACTAGTCTGGACTGGCTCCAGCTATCCAGTGACCAATGGCCTAAGGAAGAGCAGGGGAGTTTTCAGGTCAGGAAATCCACTTTTTTTCTCATGTTGTTGTTGTAGTTCACAAATCTGATGCAGAAAATAGTACATTTTAATTTTAAAGGAAAGCTTTTTTTGTGGCTCCTTTTACATCACCCCTAGACTTATACAATTGAGTTTTATCATTTTTGAATCCATTCAGCTGATCTCTGAGTCTGGCGGGAGCACTTTTAGCTTAGCTTAGCATAAATCATTGAATCGGATTAGACCATTAGCATTGCTCAAAAAAATCCTAAAAAGGGTTTTGATACTGGTCCTGTTTAATGCTGGACCCTCCTGTAGTTACGCTATTTTCTAAATCGATATGGCGAGGAACTATACACTCATAATGACGTAATTAAGGAAAAAGAAACATAGGAATTTCGCTTCTGTACCATGGCTGCAGCAGCCACAATGATATTATGCAGCACCTGAAAATAGTCTGTAATTAGTCTCGCATAACCAGACTGATGGCTAAAGGTTTGTCAACTTTAACTGCTTTGAATGGTCAAGGACCGCCCACTATGTTATTTGACTGACAGGTTAACCAACCAATCACCTTTCATTTTGTGCCACGTCATGTTTGGGGGTGTGGAAAATCCACTGAATAACAAGCTGCAGCATCATTCATTCATGAACTCTATAAAAGTATACAACAATGGTGCATCAATATACTTAATGATCTGTAAGTAAAACACAAAGGAAATTTTTATTTAATCACATATGATTTTAGGCAGACTGGTTAAGATTTCTGCACACTCGACTCCTTGAAAATCCTGTATCTTTAAACCAATCAGGGGACGACTGAGGATCCGCTGAAGTGAAAAATGTGACATATGCATTGCATGTTTGCAAACAGTGCCGTGTAATAACATTACTCCTGCAGCAGCAATGGTACGGCAGCTATGTTCCTTGATTATAACGCTGGAATGAGTATAGAGAATAAGAAAATTATCATAAAAATGTTCTCTCTTTTTTTTTTAACGAGATGCTAATGGTCTAATCCGATTCGATGATCTATGCTTAGCTAAGCTAAAAGTGCTCCAGCCAGACCTGGAAATTGGCTAAATAGATTTGAAAATGGTAAAACTGTTCATCTCAAGGAGAGTAGTAAAATGAGTCCGTGTCCAAAACAAAAATGGAATGTTTCTTTAAAATAAGTAAATACAGTTATTTTTTACATTTCTGAATAATATTAAAGCATTACAAACTTTTTTTTTTAACTTAATAATTTAGTACTAGTGAGTATATTAAAACAAAAACCCGTTTACTAAGATATGAAATATTGTTTTCTGAAAATAAAAGCATTTCGCTAAAGCTAATTTCAAAAACAAGAAAACGTATCTTAGTTTAAGGTGAAAAGCTGTTTCTTACCTCACCAGCAGACCTTTATAACTCTTCACAACTCTTACTTCATTTTGCTATTCAAGTAAATGTATATCGTTTTAAAATACATTTTTTGAAAATATAACTTTTGTGTTCAACAGAAGAAACTCTTACATTTAAATAAAGATGGATGAATCTTTATTTATTCAAATGAATGAATTAATAAAGACAGAATTTTGCGTGAACTATGCATTTATAAGGAAGCTGAAAAAGAAACATGTAGCATATGTTTAAATAGAGACAAACATAAAGCATATGAGCCTTTAGTTAGAAATACTCGTATGCTTTACCCGTTTGCTTCTATGTTTGTTTATATAACTACTGTTTTCATTATAGCACTTCACATGCATTGACATTTAATATCTCTTGTTTATTTATTTTGTTTAGTTAATTATTTTCTTTGTTCTGTATTTCCACTCATCCCGAGGCCTCTAGAGATTATGCAGCACCACTGATGTGATCCAAGGCCTGTAAAGAGATGATGCCAACCATAGTGGACTTCTAGAGGTTTCCATAATCCTGGACCAGGCCGTATCCTGAGCAGATGCTGTGGCGGTCATGGAGGAGTGGAGAGCACTACACAGATTCCTGAAAGACCCAGTGACAGACATGTCTCTGCACGGATCTCGTGAGCCAGCCTGAACACACACCGATGACCTACTCACATCTGCAGCTTCTCCACGATGGACGTCCAGTGTTCTCCAGCCTCCGGCACACAGACTGCAGCTCTGCACAACAAGTCTGGCCAGAAAAGAAATGGTCGTGCTTAATTGAGCCTGGTTTCTCTTGAGGTTTTTTTCCTCCACTTTCATCAATTGGTGAAGTTTTGTTCCTCGCCACTGGCATTTGGAGCTGTGCATTGATAAATTTGCTCTTCAGTGTGAAATTTAAACCACACTGAACTGAACTAAACTACACTTCAATTCCGAAAACTGGACTAACACCGTTTTAATTTAATAGAACTTCTATGTTGAGCTGCTTTGACATGATCTACATTGTAAAAGTGCTATAAAGAAGAATTTAATTGAATAAATATTGAATAAAACAAACATATCACACTGAGCCAAATAAGATGAAACCTCTTTACTTGAACCCAAAACACAGTGAAGAAATCTTCTTGTTTGTCTCCGAAGACAAAATGTCTGTTTGCAAAATCGACGTCATTTGCGACGCATACAAACACGCTCATGTCATCCGTGAAGAGTTCCAGGCTGAATAATGGACTTTTGCAGCATTATGTACAGTTTGTACAATAGTTTCAATTGCATGACACTTCAAATGACAATTAAGATCAAGCGTACATCTACAAGAGAACAGAACTACAGGAATTATCATGTAAAATGCTTTAAAAGGAACATCATTCAGAAAGCCCAAAAGCTTGTTTTCGTCGTCCGCAATAACGTTACACTCCTAAGTCTTGGATCATCTCAACGTCTCTGTGCTTCTGCCAAAAAGATTCTCTCTCAGCTTCTCTCGCTGTTCATTGTTCTTGTGAAGAACGTTAAAACCTCCTGAGGGGAAAATTCAGCATGAGAGCGCGTTTGTTTGCTGTTGTAAGCAGAGAGCTGCATCATGTCAATGTGAACTAGTGTCCTGACATTTTATCCTACCCATCAGATTATGCTATTGAACACTGTATCTGAATGGTTCTGAGATTGGGGTTATTAGGTGCATAGGTTAGGTCGATATTACAGCTTCATATCACACTACTCCACTTTAAAAAATTGATACTGGTAGCAAAATCTGATTGGTTGCATACTGCATCATCAAAATGTGCTACCTACTTTTTAAATGGGAGGTAGGACAATCTGACAAGGTAGGACAAAATGACACCAGCACCTCAAATACCTTTAAATTTAATGGGCAAAAAATGCTGCCCGACATTCACCACCAGTGTTGAGTAAAGTTACTTTTAAAAGGGATATATTACAATCTTAAAGGGATAGGTGAACCGACCCTTTAAATCTGTCTTAATCTTTAAAAATAACAATAACAATACACTCAAATTAAAAATTTAGGAAATTTTTGAGATGACTTAACTTTCAAACCAATTACTGCACTTGACTTGATTTAAGTCAAGTTAGCTCAAAAATGTCCTGAGGTTTGTTGCCTTAAAATTTTAAGTTGCGTCTATTTTTTACTGTGTACTTTTACATTACATTCTTAAAAAGGAACACATTTAGTTAATTAAAAATCTTTTTTTTTTTTGGTAAACTGATCCTTTGAGCCTATCTTATTCTTTAAAAATAACAATAACAATTCATACACAGTAAAAAATAATATGATCAATTAGCCCTGACAGCATGTTTTAGGTCATAGGTTATGCAAGCTGTTTTAAGTTAGTTTAACAATATAAGTATTATGGACTTAAAAGGTTTATTTGATTCAGCTTAAAAATGTAAGTGTACAGTGTACTTTTACATTACATTCTTTAAAAAGTAACACATTTAGCTACTTAAAAATCATTTATTTTGGGTGAACTGACCATTTGACCATTCATTTCTTAATCTCGATATAAACAAGCAAAAATAACATAATACATACTTTTACATTACCTTCCCCCCTAAATAACATTTTTAGATATTAGAAAAAAAGTGACTCAAGACTGTAATGTATTACTCTTAAAAGTAACCTTACCCAACACTGCTCGCCACCCATTCCTAACACAGCAATGTCAAGCCAACATTTTGTTTGTGCAAAGGCAACAATTTGTTAATGAGAATATAACAACAATAAAAATTAAAGCGACACACACACACACACAAAATGAAAAAACAAAACAAAGTACAATAGTGCAATTTTTCAGTTTCTGCTCCTTCTGCTCTTCAGGCTTGTCTGTGTGGTTTATTTCCAAGGACAGTTTAGTGGTGGTTCCATTTGGTCCTCCTCCCGTTTGCAGCCTGGTCCCAGCGCTGGCACACATGCACAGAAGAACATTAATCAGGGGCCTCTGTTTCCATATGCTCATTCAGAGAGTTAGAGATTATCACAGCAGGTCAGACGCAGAACACACAAATGCTCTACAATACTTTATTCAGAGAAAAGCATCTTCCTTTATAGATATAAAATGCCCACAAATGTACACTGAAGAAAAAATTACTCATTGGATTTTAAGGTAAGGGGTTGCCAACAATTTATATGGGCCGAATTTGAACAAATAAAATGTAGTAATGTTCAGCTTATTTTGTTTGTTTAAATTTGGCCCGTATAAATTGTTTACACCTTATACTGAAAAAAAATGATTCAACGATGATTCAATGGATTTACTTTTTAAGGTAAGTGGTTAAATTCAGCCTAAATAAATTGTTTTCAACCAAACAAATTAAGTTGAACATTACTACATTTAGTTTGTTTAAATTCAACACATAAAAAATTGATGGTGACAATTTTGCTATGCAATTTTTCCAATGAATCTTTTTTTTTTCAGTGTAGAGTAAGTTCATGGACTCTTAATCTTGTCATTACAAGGATCACTAATAAGATGTTAGGTTGGAAATTGTTAGGTTTGAAATCAAAATTTTAAAAAGAAAATAGAAAGATCTATAAATACATAATTTCCTAAGGGGGTTTAAAGTATATAATATTGCCCTTAGTAGTTTTTTTTTTCATTCCAGCAAAGCTGAAAGATATCAGACTTTCCCCTGAAAAAAATGTATAAAAAAATAAAATACTGTCCATATGTATATTTTAGTGCTGTCAAAAAAGGATTAATCACCATTAATCGCATAACAAATAAAAGCTTGTATTTTGTGTGTGCGTATATATATATATACTGTATATAAATCATACATGTAAATATTTTTTGTTTTTATCTGTATTTATACACAGTGAATGCACAAACATGTAAATAGAAATTGTGATTAATGTGATTAATCATTACTAATCGTTTGTGCATATACAGTATACAAACACACACACACACACACACACACACACACACACACACACACACACACACACACACACACACACACACACACACACACACACACACACACATCTGAACTAAAGTTCGGGGTCAGGTTTTTTTCATGTTTTTTTTTTAAGAAAATAATTCTGTTCATCAAGGCAGTATTTATTACATGTAAAACAAATTGTTAAACTGTTAAATGTTTATTAAAAGTTTAAATAACTGCTTTCTTATTGTATATAGATTCAAATGAAATTATTACTCCAGTCTTTATTGCATTTATATAATACTATTACCATTAATAACAATAATAATAATAATAAACAATTATAATAACTATAATAATTATTAATATTAGAGTGATTTCTGAAGGATCATGTGACTGGAGTAAAGAAGTTGAAAAATTAATCTTTAAAATCACTGGAATAAATGATAAATTAAATTCTAAACTGCTTTTGAACAGTTATTTTATAGTGCAATAACATTTCACAACTTTGCAATTTGTACTGTATTTGTGATTAAATAAATGCAGCCATATATATATATACATAAACACACACACCGTGTCTCAAAAAAACAAGCAATATTAAATCATACAAAATTAAGACAGCTTAATGTGCTACAAGAATGACTAAATTTCATACAGAAATAACAGCAGAATCTGTGTATTAGAATAATATTTTATTTACTGTCCTTGGTGATGACGTAATGATGACGTATTTATTTTTTAGTTATGTAAAGCTTACATAAAAATTGTGTTTTTGAATAAAGATAAGAGTTTGATAGGCGACGCGGTGGTGCAGTGGGTAGCACGTTCGCCTAACAGCTGGAACACTGCTGGTTTGAGCCTCGGCTGGGTCAGTTGGCATTTCTGTGTGGAGTTTGCATGTTCTCCCCATGTCTAGTTGCTCCGGTTTCCCCCACAAGACGTGGTATGGGTGAACTGGGTATGCTAAAATTAACCATAGTGTATGAGTGTGTGAATGAGTGTGGGTGTTTCCCAGTGATGGGTTGTGGCTGGAAGGGTATCCGCTGTGTAAAAAAATGTTCTGGATAAGTTGGCAGTTCATTCCGCTGTGGTGACCCCAGATAAAAAATGTGACTAAGCCAAAAAGAAAATGAATGAATAAGAGTTTAAACAAAGGTTTACGAGTACTGAAAGGCAACATCGCTTCACGATTTCTTCATGAATTTCCAACTAAAAACTGTACTAAAGGTGTATTGGATTATCAAGTAATCAAGTAGGATTACTTAATAATCCAATCCAATTGATATGAAAATTTATCGCACTGGATCAGTATGACATGTGGTGGAGAATTGTCATCCACACACTGCCCCTATTGTTGAAAATATCACTACAGTCGAAGAAGAAGCCAAGGAGATGCAGAAGAAGGTAATGCAGTGATATAAATCAAGTGAGGTGGGAAATGTACACATATCATATCATTTCATCTATTTGCCATCTAATTAGAAAATATAATTGAAGTTGGAGGTATTTTGGCAAAATTCCAGCTTGGATTTTTTTGAGACATGGTATTATTATGAAATGCATAAAATTAAGTTATGATAAAAAAGTGCCTACTAAATTAAAAAAAATAAAACTAGTGAAAAGGTCATATGAAGAACAACTGTAATTGGATATTTTCTGGCTGTGAAATGTAAGTCAGTTCAGTGAGTCGGTTCAGATTTTTATTAGATATATTCAGTTTTCACACAGGCATCCTTACAGAATAAACACAGGTTTTAGTTCATAACTGCACCTGTGTTTATTCTGTAAGAACACCTGTGTGAAAAACTGAACTTATCCACTAAAAATCTGAACTGACTCACATCTCATTTGTATACACTTAACATTAGATTGCACTGACAGTTAGACATTTAACGTCTCCACTTAATATGTTGACTGTTACCATCATCATACCTTTACTTTCCGGCCTATTTTCTCTTTCCACTTCTGTGCAATGGATCTGTCGATGAGCAGCAGCCTGTGGCACAAACGATTTATGAGAACTGGAAGTTAATCCACACATCTCCTCGTCACCTAAATCAGCCATTACCTGGAGCGCTCCTCATTTTCATAACCCATGATGATGTACTCGTCGTTGGCTGTGAGCGGAGGACACAGACAGCCGGAGTTATAGTACAGAGTGACCGTGTCTCGAGGGATGTTGACCAGAGATGACTTCAGAACTTCTTTGACCTCCACAATGGCGCTCAGGTCATGATTTCTAATCCTGATCTCCTTCACTCTTGCACGAATCACTGCAAGGAGAAACATGTGCAAGATTAAGGATTACATTCAGGTTGTAATAGTACTTTGAGATGCAGTTTAGGAAAGAATATGTAAGAAAGGAGGCTTTGAAAAAAAAATTAAAACATGAAGACTTACCATAATTGTAATTATTCTTTGAATATGTCTTTTGATTAAATTTCACAGACTTGCATTTGCACCGATCTGAAAAAGCAAAGAGATTTAGGTTCAGAATTTATGATTTCTATTGTTATATTATCCAAACAACAAACAATATG
The DNA here is from genome assembly GCF_052040795.2 of Danio rerio. NCBI lineage: Eukaryota > Metazoa > Chordata > Actinopteri > Cypriniformes > Danionidae > Danio > Danio rerio. Next base: position 46,761,072 of record NC_141029.1, on the reverse strand, counting down.
CAATGTTTAACAAATTTGCACACAACTTGTTGACTGTTAATTACGAATTATGGAAAACAAGCCAACCCCCCCGCCAAAACAAACATTAAATATAAAAATAAAAACAAATGTTACCATTTGCTCCTTTGCAGTTAGTATTGTGTGAATCCATTGGGAAGTCTGGGTTTCCCTCTGTGCAAAAACCAGAGCTAAGATTAACATCCAACCTAAAATTCATTTTATCCAGTTGAGACACAAGCATAAACCTCTTTTAATCGACAATATTAATTAATAAATGTTAAAATATGAATCTAAGATGATAATAATAGTAATAAGTCCTCACCAGGGTTACATTTCGCAGGGTCTTGGTAGTAAGAATTATCTTTAGGGGGAAACAAAAAAATTCAAATTAATTTTTTTACAGAAATATTAGATATAAATGAATACAGTATAGATTAATGCATACTTTTACTTTTTAATAAATAGGTCTATCTAATTATATAAAGATAATGTATTAATCTACCCCGTCTATCTATCTATCTATCTATCTTGGCTGAATTAATGTAAATTGAGCAAACGGTTCATGCATATCTATATCGATATAGTATAAAATGCCCTAATTAGTGTTTTTTATTTTATTATTAATAATTTATTTTTATTATTACATATATCATTACATACATCATAACATAACAATAATATCCTTTATAAAAAAAATTCAAACATTGCACACATTAAACAGATGCATGAAATTAAGTCTGAAATGTGCATTCATCTGCCAACTTTTATATACTTAAATGACTATCCTTAGCCAAATAATCATAGTAAATAATCAAAATGTACTTGAATTCACCCTAAATGTATGTATATACACTTTAACTTGAATAACTTTATATTATTATACTAGCATAAAACTATGTACTACTGTTAAATATTCTATAATTATATATATTTTTTAAATAATCTGAGTTTTCATCATACTATTATTTAATTTAAACATGAATTTTTTATTATATCTTAAATAAATCATGAAAGCATGAATAATAACCTGGCCCCTCCGCTTTGACTATGGCCTCAGGTGAGATGCAGACCCCTCGGTCGTACACCGGCAGCTCCTCGCAGGCCAGACTCTCCGGCCACGTATGGTTGTACCTCTTCATGACCGGCTCGCAGCCGCACTTGGCCCGCTCGCACACGGACTTGCAAGGCTTGATCGGGTCGTGCTGGAAGTCGATGGTGCAGATGGGCGCGTACATGGCGCACAAGAAGAACAGCAGATCCGCGCTGCACTGAGTGCCCAGGAGCCCTTCAAACTGCTCGATGGCCAGGACGGCGTTGGCTTGCGTGCTGTGATGGAGGTGGTTGGGCATCTTGGTCATGTTCCAGGGCATGGATTTGCACATGGGGATGCGGATGGGCTCGCAGGACGCGGCTCCGGTGCCCCGCGGGATCTCCAGGAGACATGCGAAGGCCAGGACGCAGATGAACATCTCGTAGGAAAACATGTTTTGCATTAAATATAAAAAAATAATGATTAAAAAAAGCGGAGTTGATAGAAGAATGACATGCGGAGGTGTTCTGGAGACTCTAGCGCGTAAAAAGCTCCCCGGCGGTGCCAAAAGAAAGTTCCTCAAACTAACTTCACCATTCTGAGGGAATGCATCGGATGCGTAGAGCACAAAAGCTCATCTCTTCTTGAAATTGTCGATGAAATAATTGGAGTTAAGAAAAAAAGCTGAAGAAATTCTCTTGTGGAAATGCTGAGGGGTCCTCGCGTCAGGAGCGCGCTTGTGAACTGGTCTCTTCTCCGGCTCCAGCTGACAGAAAGCGACTGGATGGAGAGAGCTGGAGGAGGAGGAATAAGAGGAGGTGGGCAGGGGACATGAAGCAGCCCACCTCCTCCATCACTTCAGTGTGTCCCGTGGCGCGGCTGTTGACTTACTGCTGCCGTGTAAGCAAGACAAAAGCGCAGTTTGAATTAAGTACAATGGTACATAGAGCTGTGGACTTAAGGAGGTGTTAATTTAAAGGCAAACCTCTAATAAACATCGGTCTGTGTTGATTAGGAAACTACAAAAGGGTCAAAACAATTAGAAGTTCGCACTTTAAATGTTTTTTTTTTGTTTTGTTTGGAGGTTATTGTGAGAATATTTGTATATCATATAATTGCTTAGAAAACATGTAACTAGCTCTGATATACATCATATTGATACTTAGTATGTATGTCAAATATCACAAAGCATAATTTGTCATTAAACTGTCTACAAACTGCGTATTCATAACCTCAAATTTGCTAGCTAAACAGGAAGGCTAATTCGCCTGGGAATGTGTTTTTAGCAGCAGTGATTGATTTACGAGGTAAATAAAGCCAATGTTAACATTCACCTTTCGTTTTACAGCATAAAGTACACAGTCATAACTCAAGACACATTTCTGAAAGCTAGCAGAGTATCGTGCTAGCAGCTTACTAGTTTAGACTACAACTTTGCATTCTTGGCGAATCCAATAGTCATTTAAGTTGTTTTAAAAAACGAAATATTTGTCATTTATGTTGTACAGCTAAATGTTAAGTAAGTCTCTTAGATAAATGTTGACTACAAACTTTAAATAAACACAAGCTATGCTGAAAACCAGTAGAAACTCAAGGGAGCTCGTGATTATTTTCTTTAAACGACCACCGCTCGCAAATTCATGAAGTGATAACTTACCCATCCAACAGAAGATATAAAACCTGACACAATATCAATGTGACAGACTGTTTGACACCACTCAATTTGACGTTTTCTTAAAAAAAAAAAGCTTGTCGATAGCAAATAACTACATGAATGACTACGATACCATTAGTGTGCGTAAACATTCTTGAGGATTTGGACAGCATTTTGCAGTTCTCACACATTATTAGCATCTCTTAAAACCAGGAGAATATTTATGGAATGACTGTACATCATTTATGTAGCACAACAAAATGTTAAAGTCTCTTTAAAAATGTTAACTACACACTTTAAATAAAAACCGCTATGCTAAAAACCCATTAGAGATAATCTTGAGGGAACTCGTGGCTCAAAACTGCTAATTCCGTATGACCATAAACAGCTTTTAAAGCAACTTCATGAAGTGGTATCCTTCTAACACTAGCTATAATCGCTGACATAATGCTGCTAAAGCATCAATATGCTGACAACAAGAGATGTTAATCTAGAAATGCAGCAAATCATTTGCATCACTCGGCGCTTAAATAATTGATCTTAAAGGGATAGTTCACCCCAAAATGAAAATTCTGTCATTATTTACTACTCGCTTCGGTCCTCACTAGGGGTGCCCAAACTCGGTTCTGGAGGGCCGGTGTCCTGTAGAGTTTAGTTCCAACCCCAATCAGACGCACCTGGGCTAGCTAATCAAGCTCTTACTACTGTCTGTAGGCTTTCTAGAAACATCCATGCAGGTGCGTTGAAGCAATTTGGAGCTCAAATCTGCAAGACATTGGCCCTCCAGGACAGAGTTTGGACACCCCTGCCTTACTTTTTTCATACCTTTAGTAGTTTCTTTCTTCTGTTGAACACAAAATAAGATACTTTTAAAATGAAACAAGAAACTCAATGTTTGAAATTAATTGTTTAAACTTTTAGGTGAACTATCCCTTTAATCCGCATGACCTTATTCTAAAATGCGGAAGTGCGCCTGTTTTCGCGATTGTCGTAGAACTTCCGTTTCAGTCGCCTATGGGAGAAATTACAAGGAATAATAAACGGCAAAAACGGTCAAACTACTTGCTCTACAAACAAATGTTTGCATGACTATACAGACCAAGTAGAATAATATAACAAGGAAATATCAGTTTGCAACATCAAACAGCGAAACGAGCACTTTTTAATGTCTAAAAATGAATGGAAGTGAATGAGACCGGAAGTCTCGAGCCAAAAAGATTCAAATGGCAGCGCCCGCTCGTCTGCGGAGAATAAGGTCAATACCATAGACTGTAAAAAATATGGACGTAGTGTCCGTGACGTCACCCATAGGTTTCTGAAGAGCGCAAATGAAGCTTATTACTGTAGGCGTGGTCAGCCGTCGCCATCTTGGAAGTGCGTCATTCCCGGATACTCGAAAATGGGCAGAGGCGGATCTTAGGCGGAGTTAAGATGACTGTTTGCTGAAACCATAGAGACCATCCCACCACCCGCGACATTTGAATCATTTGAACATCTCAGCGTACTATCGAGGTAAATTAACCTGAAACTACACAACAAAACTTAAAATAATAAATGTTGTTGATATTATTATGGCTCTCTGTGGCAAGCCGTTTTGACTTATTCTTAGGATATGCTTTATTGATTTCAACATTCAGCATTCATTATATTTCTTTCGTTTGAAATAACTGAATTGTTGATATCAACTATTTAATTGTTAACATCAAAAAGTATTCTTTATATACAATACACACACACACATCTCTCCCGCGATTTATTCAGAAATTTACTCCCACACCGTAAGAAATCTGGCCGGCTCCCGCGGAACAGCAGTTATACCCGATAGGTCCCGAGTCCGACAGGTACATTTTGATTGACAGCTTTATACAGCCCAAACCCGTTCACAGCCTACATTAAAATGTGCTCATGCACAGCTCTAATGCATTTTTTTAAGAATGAGTCATTTATATGTTTTAACATCATTTATTCGTAACAAGCGTAGACTATAGGCCACTTGAAAGTTGGAACAAAGAAATAAAATAAGTCCTACAGCTGTAACATCGTAACATCTCAGCACTCTATAGGTCTAGGTACATGCACTTAGCCTTTAAATTATCCAACACACCAATGAAAAGTAATCTTGCTTAACAAATCAAATTAAAATAAACTCTAAATGATGACGGGTATTTTGGCAATAACGAAATTAAGATAAAGGCTGTGCAAGTTGTTTCTCCACTTCTCTTCACAATCTGGCATTAAGGCGGCGGTGAAGCTGAATAATAAAAGAATAATGCCACCATTAGTCTGTATACTCTGTCTACATTATGATTATATGGTTTAATTAATATTTATTTATAATTTAAAAACCCTTTACGCACCAAGATTAGGCTACGTGTGTTTGTGGAGGAACATTATTAAATCCACTGGCTTTAGCGCAGTCTCTCACTCATGGTGCGTCCAGCAGCTGAACACCCTTTCCTGCGGCTACAGGTCGAGATGCAGAGTTCTTATCCGGCTGATTTTGCAAGTTTTTGGTAGGATTGTTTGTTCATCTTCTACGGAAGCGTAGAGCTGCCACCCAGGTAAAAAAAAGAGCTTTATCACGTTTGTACAATATACTTTTCACGTTCTTACAATATAATATCACGTTTGTACAATATAATATCACGTTTGTACAATATACTTTTCACGTTCTTACAATATAATATCACGTTTGTACAATATAATATCACGTTTGTACAATATAATTTTACGTTTGTACAATATACTTTTCACGTTCTTACAATATAATATCACGTTTGTACAATATAATATCACGTTCTTACAATATACTTTTCACGTTCTTACAATATAATATCACGTTCTTACAATATAATATCACGTTTGTACAATATAATATCACGTTTGTACAATATAATATCACGTTCTTACAATATACTTTTCACGTTCTTACAATATAATATCACGTTCTTACAATATAATATCACGTTTGTACAATATAATATCACGTTTGTACAATATACTTTTCACGTTCTTACAATATAATATCACGTTTGTACAATATAATATCACGTTCTTACAATATACTTTTCACGTTCTTACAATATAATATCACGTTCTTACAATATAATATCACGTTTGTACAATATAATATCACGTTCTTACAATATACTTTTCACGTTCTTACAATATAATATCACGTTTGTACAATATAATATCACGTTTGTACAATATACTTTTCACGTTCTTACAATATAATATCACGTTTGTACAATATAATATCACGTTTGTACAATATAATATCACGTTTGTACAATATTAGTAATCATTAAGCCAACTTTATTTTTGAAAAGCAGGCGCATATTACCGTTATCGTTTCAGATATCTTCTGGTTTAAGCCTGCAGCTAACATTACTCACAATATGAAGGATTTAATCCAGTAAATTTTAAAATAAAGTTCTAAATAATTAATTATTTAAGACATCATTGCATGCATTTATGTTTAACATTGTACTAGAATATCACTCACCGGAAAAAATGGAGACCCGTCTTGGACGGTCTGTTAGTACAATTAACTGCACAACAAGCCATATTATTTAATAAATGTAAGAAATAAAACCAACAAATTGAACAGACTGCATAAAACCATGTACAACTAAAGCACAAACACTGCAGAAGCCATATTCATTAGACGGAATTAGCAGACGTGACGCGACCACGCGGGCTAGCTGCAGCTGACAAACTGTCAATCACGGCTGTCACTCAAGTGACCACTCCCTTAATTATGCAAAAGAAAAAATCATTAATATAAACCAAACGAATAAGTTATAAAAAAATTCACCCCCCTCAGAGTTGTCATGAAGGGTAACGCTAGCTATATGCACTAAAACCATCAAATGTACCAGGCTTTAAACACGTTTTTATCAGCTGTAAAAAAGGCCAATTTCCCATTGCAGTCAGAAATGACCTGCACTTCCTGGAGCCAGCCCCCCAAGGCGAGTCGATGAATTGCAGTTTTAGTTACTTCCGTATTGGCTTCACGAGGGAGAGCGGGATGTTGCCGCTTGGTCAATACAGAGATGAAGTTTTATATATACTTAGCGGCCACTTTATTAGGTACACCTGTCCAACTGCTCATTAACGCAAATTTCTAATCAGCCAATCATATCAAAGTGACTCAATGCATTTAGGCATGTAGACATGCTGCAGTTCAAACTGAGCAACAGAATGGGAAAGAAAGGTGATTTAAGTGACTTTAAACGCGGCATGGTTGTTGTTGTCAGACTTAATATTTCAGAAACTGCTGATCTACAGGGATTTTCATGTACAACCTTTACTAGGGTTTGCAGAGAATGGTCTGAAAAAGAGGAAATATCCAGTGAAATGCTGTTCTGTGGGTGCAAATACCTTGTTGATGCCAGAGTTCAGAGGAGAACGGCCAGACTGGTTGGTTCCAGCTCATAGAAAGGCAGCAGTAACTTAAATAACCACTCGTTACAACCGAGGTATGCAGGAGAGCATCTCTAAACGTACAACACATGGAACCTTGAGGCAGATGAGTTTAAGCAACAAAAGACCACAACGGGTGCCGTTCTTGTCAGCTAAGAACTGGAAACTTAGGCTACAACTTGCACAGGCTCAGCAAAACTGGACAAGAGACGATTGGAAAAACAATGCTTGGTCTGATGAGACTCGATTTTTGCTGCAACATTCGAATGATAGGGTCAGTATTTGGCATCAACAACATGAAAGCATGTATCCATCATGCCTTGTATCACCGGTTCAGGTTGGTAATAGTGGTGTTATGGTGTGGGGAATATTCTTGGCACACTTTGGGCCCATTAGTATCAATAGAATACCAGAGTATTGTTGCTGACAATGTCCATCCATTTATGACCACAGTGTACCCATCTTCTGATGGCTACTTCCAGCAAGATAATGTGCCAAGTTATAAAGTTTGAATCATCTCAGACTGGTTTCTTGAACATGACAATAAGTTCACTGTACTCAAATGGCCTGGAGTTCAATCCAAAAGAGCACATTTGGGATGTGGTGGAATGGGAGATTCACATCATGGATGTGCAGCCGACAAATCTACAGCAACTGCGTGATGCTGTCATATCGATATGGAGCAAAATCTCTGAGGAACATTTCCAGTACCTTGCTGAATTTATGCCACAAAGGATTAAGGCAGTTTTGAAGGCAAAAGGGCGTCCAACCCGGTACTAGTATAGTGTACCTAATAAAGTGGCCGGTGAGTGTATATGCTAAAAAGTGTCTGGTACATATTAAAATATGAAGGTAGCGATATCAAAAGGTTAAATCAAGCCCATAAAAGTAAATATGCCTTAGAAAAAGCATCTGCACAAACCCTGTGCCCTTGAGCTCGGTTCATGTGAGAAGATTTAGATGGTCAGCCTCTGATCAAAGAATTTCAGCAATGTTCTTGTCAGTAACAACAGAATATCAAAATGCTGCTTTTAGAAACCATTATTCACATTCCTGCATAATAAAATGCCAAAATCACAGATGTAACCTGTTACAGGGTTCCCGTACGTTATCACCAGTGATTTGCTGTTCATTTTCCTGTAAGTTTAAAGTTGCATATGCCTTCAGGATGAGGATTTCTATAAAAAAAGCACCCATTTAATCATCAACGATGTACAGGTAATTAACTTAAATGTTACTCATGAGTTCATAATCCGCAGTTTTTTATTATGATATAAAAAATACACCACTTAACAACATTAAAGTAAACCACTCAAACCATATATGACCTGATGTTTATTCATGTTATGGAAGATACATTGTCATTTCCAAAAAATCCAAAACATATAAAAACCGGTTAAGGGAGAGGAGGAAGTGGGGGAAACGACTGATAAACATTCAATAAATATGTATGAATGTTTATTATAGCTCACAGACGGGTACAATGGAGTGTCAATGCCACAAGGCATCATGAAAGTTAGTTAAAAAATTATACTATGCTTTGTACAAACAACACTAGGTTGCTTTTATAACATGTAGTTATGCACAATTCTGCCGTTTCAATCCGAATGAGATGCTGTTATATCCATTAATTTGGCAAGTATGTAAAAGGAACACAAAGTGTCATGAAAATAAAATGCAAATTCACAGGGAGGGAGAGAGAGAGAGAGAAGCACGCAGTAACCCACACAGATTAGATCTAGAACAACATCCAAAAAAGAAAAAGAAAAGAAAAATCACTGTTTCATAGAGGCATCTGTTATCAGAACAAGCATTTAGCATCATGTAGTTTTTAACAATTCACCCCTGCCCTCCCCCCCACATCCCAACACTCACAATTAACTATTTAATGTGTTTGTTTCCAAGTTTAACCATTGCAAATTAAAACACAAACCAAAAGAAATGGTCAAAAATGATACTTAGTGTCACTAGTCCCTGGGATCAAACTTGATTATTGTAAGTGGTCAATATACAAATTATTATAATTATTTTGTTTGCCATTTTTCCCTCTTTATTCAGTGTCATAAAAGTTTTGATCCCATCGAAAGTCTTGTAAGACTATAGCATCGGAGAATCCTACGGAGGAATATGGAATGAGAGTTGAAGTATCTGCTCCTGGAGTGCTCTTATGCTGAAGAAGATACCGACTGCTTGTATACGGCGTGATAGGCGTTTCGGAGCAGGACGTATGGAAAGCAGGACTCCAACAGGTCCATGGTGAGGAATGGCGATTCTTGAACGATCTAGACAAGAGCAGATCTCAGGGTGATTGGGATGTTCTGCTGAAGCCGACACACAAGTCTGATATGTACGAAAATAAACGCTTCTTGCTTTCCATTACACCCTAATTCGGTGCATCCTGGAGATTATGCTTCAAAGAGCTGAAAATCCCACAGACAAATCCCACACAAGGCTAACGGATCAAAAGAGCTGCGTGACTCTCAAACACAAACAGCACATTTTCCCAGTCATCTGACGGTTATGGACTCAAAAGGAAGACGGAAATATGGAAAAATCTTTCCCTGAGTATTTTAGCCATTTGTTTTCTCCACAGGGATTTCAAAACATTCTTGAGTACTAAGCATTTGTAGAGTGTTTGGATTAAAGCAACATAGTATAAGAGCAAAGTTAGACAATCATTTATTCATTACAGAGCACGGTGACCTTATCAAATAAAAACTTGACTCACTGTAGAGCAGGGCTGCTCAATCCTGTTCCTGGAGATCTACCTTCCTGCAAAGCACAGCTCTCACCCTGATCAAACACACCTGAACCAATTAATTAGGACCTGAACAGCACTTGATAATTACAGGCAGGTGTGTTTGAAATTGGTAGCAACTGAAATCTACAGGAAGGTAGATCTCCAGGAACAGGATTGAGCACCCCTGCTGTAGAGCATGAATACTATAGCTGCGTCCCAAATCGCATACTTATGCACTATTCTACGCCATTTTGTAGTATGAATAGTGTAAGTAGTGTGTTCACACTGAAAATTCTAAAAATAATAAGTGCACTTTAATTACCCGGATAATGCACTCATTCAGCCGCTAAAATGAAGTGTGTAATGATGGACACTCGCACTCAACGAACGCAGGTTTGCTTACGTAGCGGAAAGGGTGGAGCTATCGGACGCACATGTTGAATAACTTTATTTATTTTGGATGGTGAAAGCAAAATTCTCCTACGAGAGTGATTATAGCGCCTCCCGATGGTGAATACGGCAGTACTTACGGCAGGTATTATTTGATAATTCAGTTGTTTATTTCACTGATTTGGCAACCGTCAAACGTCATCAGGGAAACGGTTTGAATTTCCGCTTAGTAAAAAAAACATAAGTGTGCCATTTGGGACGACACAACATACATATACTATCCTGTTGAGTGTGTAAGTGCATAAGTACATAGTGCATGAGTGCATAGTGTATAGTGTGCCATTTGGGACGCAGCTAATGTGTAGATATTGGGGTGGGTCAGAAAGAAATCTCTTGAATCTCTTATTTTTGAACATAGGCTCATTGTACAACTTCCCTAAAGTCAGTCAAATTTTACCATTTTTATCCATTCAGCCAATCTCCTGGTCTCATTTGAGCAATTTTAGCTTAGCTTAGCATAGATCATTGAATCGGATTAGACCATTAGCATCTCATTCAAAAATTTCGAAGGGTGCTTCCACATCTGCAGTTCCCTTGATTTGGTCCGGACCAAGGGCAATAAATGATACATTGTTGCATGTTCTGCCGTCTTTTGGTCGTATTCACATTACACTGCTGGCTTTGGTCCGAACCAGTTAAAAAGAACCAAAATGCACTCATCTGACAAAATCCACATCTCTCATTGGCCAGATGTTGTTGAACATAGTTTCTGAACTGCTTATTGATTGGTCAGAATTCACGTGCCAAAAATGCCAATGAACTCCCGCAAGTAAACAAACCGGCAGACACAGAATGCCGCTTACTATGGAGGGACGACTGCGCTGGCTGATTGTATCCCTGCTTTAGACAAACAATACATTTCAAGAATGAAGCGCGGCCGCGGCTGGTAAACAATGTTTTAAAGCATTATTACTTTAGGTCACTTCAGGAGTCGTCGTGAATTAATTTAGTTAAACTTCGACATGGTCATCTTGCGAAAATATTACTAACGATCCATCAGGTAATGTGTTTTTACCTCTCTCTGTTGGTAAAGCGCTGTCAACAAATTTTTTTCCTCCATATCCCATAATGCACAGAGCAGCTGGATCAGTCCAAAAGGCGCAGTTGGGTCTGTTTTAGTTTGTATCATATTCTCACCACAAACGAACCGCTCCAGGGTTTGTTTGAAATTGTACCGAGACCACCTCTTCAAGCAGGTCTCGGTACGCTTTTTTGGTCGGCTTCTGGTGCGCACTCGAGTACAATTGCTGCATTCACACCTGCCTAAATGAACCGCACCAAGTGGGAAAGTGAACTCTAGTGCAATTCAACTGAACTAAATACGTCAGGTGTGAAAGCACTCTAAAAATCTTCTGTAGTTACACTGTATACCAAGATCAACAGAACATTAAAAGTGCATGGTAAGGCAGCAAAGTTCCTTGATTATTACGCTGGAATGAGAGTATAGTTCTTATCAGCCTAGAAATCTTTGTAATTTCCGTTACTTAATAATTCTGACAGAACGAGAGTATAGTTCCTAGCCATATCAGCCTAGAATAGGGGTTCTTGGAGGGCTGGTGTCCTGCAAAGTTTAGTTCCAACCCCAATCAGACACACCTGGGCTAGCTAATCAAGCTCTAACCAGGCTTTTAGGAAATATCTTTGCAGGTGTGTTGAGGAAAGCTGGAGCTAAAATCTGGACACCGGCCTTCCAGGACTGAGTTTGGACACCCCTGGTCTAGAACAAAGCAACTTTTCATTTTCCGTTAGACTTAGTACATGATGTAACTACAAAAGAGTAATGCTTTAAATTGGAAAATGATCAAAACTCTTTGGCCATTTCTCAGTGATATGTTAATGGTCTAATCCAATTCAACGATCTATGCTAAGCTGAGCTAAATGTGCTCCGACCAGACCTGTAGATTGGCTGAAAAAAAATTGGATTAAAAAAATTATTTAAAAAAGCGGAGTAAGCTCACTATTTTTTGTCTAAAGACAATTATTTACATTGTTTAATATTACTTTCTGTTTTGATGTATTTTAAAATGTATTTATTTCATGGCAAAGCTGAATTCGCTTCTTCATTACTTCAATAATTAATCCACTACTAGTCTCCAGTGTCTTATAATCCTTCGATTACATTTACATTAAAATACGTATACATACATTTATGTGTATATATACACACACACACACACACACACACACACACACACACACACACACACACACACACACACACAAACAAACATACATATATATATATACATATATATATACATACTTATATATATATATATATATATATAAGGATTCAACCTTTCCAATGATATATAGTTTGCCTTGATTAGATTAGGATTTAGATGCAAAAACATGAGCTGAATTTAAGCTTCCTGGTGGCAGGACTGTGACAGTTAAAGATTTTAAGTTAAATAAGAGGTACATCTATGAAGAAAACTCATCTGAATCTACATATCAATATCAGATGCCGTCTTCTGTCGTTTAACCGAGTTGTGGATTTACTCACCATGTCCAGGAGCAGGTAAACAGACTCTCTGTTCCGTGTAGTGGTTTTATCCGTCTCCTGTCCAATCTTCAGCAGGCTGGAGGAGGCGAGCTGACGGACAAAATTACAGGATTTATTAAGCTCCACCATGTCAGTTGCAGAAATTGAGTGTTTACTGCTGATATGTTTGTGTAAATTGTATGCTGTGTAGTAAAAGTACTGGAAACGAAAAATCTTTATGTCAGGAATTAGGACAATTGCTGCTACTTACGGCGAGGAATTCTTTGAGGCGATCCTCTATGCTGCCCTTGTGGATCGTGAACAGAGCGGCGGCAATCTGGTTTATCGCTTTAGCCAGACAGTGAATGTTGTTGCAGTGACCTTAAAAGATTTATAGAGAGTTAACACACACGCGATAAATGTCAAAAAAAAAAAAAGTTGTTCCAGAGAACCGCAGTTCAAACAGCACAGATGTAATCTGATTTCATTCGCAGCGGTTCAGTGCAAGTCTGAAATGTAAAAATTGGTACCTTCTATTGCGGGACTGTACTGTGACATCACGTTGCTGGCCAGGGTCGGCATGGAAACGGCCACGAAGACCATCAACAGGCAGGCGATCTTGTACTCTTCCTCCGGGCTAATATTTTCTGTTACAAAACACAGAGAATTGAGTTCATGAGTTTTCTTTTAGGTAACCCTGATCCGCTGCCATTGGGAGAACGGCAGGGAAATTGCAGAGATTGCAGTTCTCACTCTGGACAGTGTCCGAAAATCTGCATCAGTGGCCAAGAAAAACGGTGCAAATGTCCAAAAATTAACTCTTATTTATGTTATTAGTGCAACAGCGCTTGGGAGTGATTCAATTAAGTCTAGTTTGAATTGACTTTCTATTTAGATAGTAAACAGAAGACGTTTGGATTAAACCGTCGGGGGAACAGAACAAAAACATCAGCGCGAGCCAAGAGGCCCTGGAGGGTCTGCACTGCTCTGAGAAATTCAGAGCCGTTCACTGGAGAGATTTGCTCAAATCTGGACAACTGCTATGAGCTCTGAGGTGTGTTTCTTCTCAGGAAGCCAATTCCTCGAACGGGCTCAAATGCTGGATGAAGGTTTGATAAGCAACGCTGGACACTTGAAGTGAACAGCAAAATATAATACAAGGTTTCCACACTTTCATGAACAGCAGATTCAATGACATTTTAAAGCACCGCTGGTTTTAAATCAAGCACCTTTGTAATTTATACTCCAGAATATGAAACTCCTTTACTGTACTTACTGGGTATTTGCAGGAATCCTTAAGGTAATTTCAATACCATTTTAATACTTTTTAAAGACCTTCTGAGAAGATTGTAAGACCTCGTCACCAATTCAAGGTCTAATCAGTATCAAACCTTTAACATAAACAGCTGCAAATAAACAGTTGTAGTTGCCACAAAACTCGGAGGAAACAAAGCTAGAAAGAATAAATTACGTGGTTGTTTTCAGCGACAGGCTTCAGTCACTGTTTAAACTCATCTTTCTCGAGTACGCAAACTTATTTTCCCATTTAGCTGTCTGTTTCGCTCTATGGTTTTGCTACATGTGGCGAGCATCCCACCACCTTCCAGCATTTGTCGCAAATGGGCTCTAAGCACAGCTAAAGTTTTAAAACCAACGATTAACTTCCGGTGAAAGCTTAATGTGACTATTAGCAATTTCACAAGGTTGTTTTTAAGATTATAAATGCTGGTTAGACCTTAACTGCACTGTTGCATTGTACTTGTACATGTGTAATGACAATAAAGTTAAATCTAATCTAATCTAATTTAGAAATTAAAACACAGGCTTGTAGATGTTTTGAATAGTTAGTTTGTCAATGTGTGAATCATGTTAACTGTCATTTGTTTTTTGTTTGTTGTCAGTTAGATCCATGCAACCTGTATACTGCCTAATCTTGGCCAAAACAAGTATAATTACATTTAATTTACACAACAATAACATTTGGTAGTCTGAAAATAAGTTTTTTAAAAAAACCAAACAAAAAAATTGTCTAATGAAATGATGTTGACTGAAAAAAGAGAAACAGAAGAAAACCTATTCTCTCTATTACACAAAACAAAGACATGGTTTTATGCACAATACAAAACCATCCAGCTTAAAGTAAAATTTTGTGCATTAAAGATTTATGACACAATGCTGTACAACGCTGGCATTGTAGATAGTAGATTTGAATGCTCTTAAAGTAAACTATGTCTTTGTGTAAAGTCTGCGACCTCCTTTAAAAGTCATATGAAATTTAAATAAACAATTTTTAGATGTTTACAGGATATCTGTCAGCCAGTGTGCTCCAAAACAGACACAACTCGTGTTTAGAAAGTATAAACCGGAAATAAACACCCACAGCTTGCAGTTTGTCACTTCTGCCTGATGCAACAATTTTTCTTCACGTCACCTCATATTTCAGTGTCTCATTCAATCTTGACCAATCAAATGCTCCCTAGTGTCTGACATACCCGGCCCCTTTTTTAAAGAGGGAGGAGCCAATGTATGCCCCGCCCTCTCTTCATGGTTCAGTTGAGATTAGGGCTGGTTCTCAAAATGCATTCTTCAGCGTTCTTGCGTCCTCGTGTTTTCATGTAACATCATCATCAGCTGCCAAAGTTCAATTCCAAAACTCAAGAGAAGTGCAACATTTTATATAGATTTATTATTAAAGTTCAGAGATATAAATTATTTACCTCAGGAGTTCCCTAAATGTAAACATCACCATGAAAATTTTTATAAAGGGTATTTATTTGCTGAAGTTCGTATTAAAATTTGTTTTATTTGTATTGTGCAACGTATATATATAAAGTCTTTATCCATAGTATATACCAGGGGTCATCAAACTTGTTCCTGGAGGGCCGGTGTCCTGTGGATTTGGGCTCCAACCCTAATTCAACACACTTGAACCAGCTAATCTAGGTCTTACTAGGTATACTTGAAACAACAAGGCAGGTGTGTTGAGGCAAGTTGGAGCTAAACACTGCAGAGACACCAGCCCTCCAGGACCGGGATTGGTGACCCCTGGTATATACTGTGAAAAAGGGGAAAACAAATCGTTTGTATGGATGCTGAGGGTCATGTGACCATCAAGAAGAACGCAGCATCTCATTTCTCACAGGACGCTTTCTGTGTTCTCGCAGTCTACCAAGTTCGTTCTTCTGATGTGACCTGGCAAGACCGGTCTTTACAAGAACGTAAGTCCAGTTCATTGCGTTCTTGGAATTGAGAAACAGCCAAGGTCAAACAGAAAATGAAAAATTTCAAAGCACTTCACAGACCTTTATGCTGTATTTATAATGCATGACTCTTTATGAAAAAAAGTATTGGATTATTGAGCAGTCAGTATAATAAGTTAGTCTAATCACTTTTAGTTAGCTACTCATAAACACTGAAAACAAGATTTCAGAAACCTTGATCTTCAGATCTGCTAGTCACAGATATTTTGTGTTATTTTCAACTCTTGAGGTTGTGGCCTGGCCGCGTGAGGTTTGAAACTTTCTTGTGAAATCATTCACCGCAGAAATAATAAGACATGGTAAGCTGATACCGTGACCAGACTGAACATGGGTGTGGATGTAATGCATGTGTGTGAGTGTGTATTATAGTGTGAGGTTACACCGTAATCACAGTGCAGGCGAGCATCCTCACGCTGCAGTACTTGACCAGATTAGCCCTGATGTAAACCATGTGATACCACTTAACGTTTCGACACAAACCAAACCTTTTTTACAGCCAGCTAGCTTGATTCCAAGGTCTTTATGGGGGTACAGGGATTTCTGGTAAATCATTTGGCATCAAATGGGCTTTAGATTTCAGCACCAAAGTGCACTTTGGAAAAATGATTCCTTTTCTTTCAAGTGCGTGCGTACCGATGTCACACTTCGGTAGCGAACAATTTTGTTGCGAATGCTGTTGAAAGCTGCGTTCCAGTAGTTGACGCTAGTTCGAACAAAGCTAGAGCAGAAACACCTGATGCATATCTGCACTTTCTCAAGAAGCCAAAACTAAAAGAACTTGCAGATTTTATTTTCCTCTGACTTGGAAAAAGTGAGACTGTTTATATTCTGAAGACGTAAAAAAAAAGGCACCTTGGCTTAAAAACTGTCTGGATTTGCTTTGCTATTTTGATTGGTCTGAAATAATTGACTTACCTTAAACTTGTCTCAACAACATTTGAACACAAGTGGTCGCAAAAGTTGTTTTTGCAGGGTACCCCCAGGACCCTCCAAATGAAATTCAAGACCTTAAGACCTTTTTGATACCATTTTAAAAAAAAATTCAATGCCAACCTCATAACCATTCCGACAGAAGTATGAAAGGAAAATGTCAAATCTGTATATATTTTGAACCCTAGAAAATAATAATGTACAAGGGGGCTACTTGAACTAAATAAAACTTTTATTTCAATTATTATATTTAACACATACGCGACAACATGGCTGTCCACCCAGTAGTGTGCATGAAGGTCCAAGTGCTTACTTTTTGTCATTTTATTGAGACTCTCGTCAAACATGACAATAGGTGGTTGGCGCTGATGAGCAGTACTACACACAGTGTGTTTGGCACCCCTCATATGGGAGTCCAGGGCCATAACACCCATCGTCTCTAGCTTAAAAAATTTCCGACCACACCGGCACTAACATTAGTACGTGTCGCGGTCATTTCCTGGCACAGGCTTGACCCAAATGTAATTTGGATTCCTTGGCCACAGTGGATTAAACTGATATTTTCCCATTTTAGCAGACAAGCTAGGCTAGTGACTATCTTGTTCTGTACCTCACTTGCCTAGTAACCATAGTAACGGGTATGCACGCTTTCGCGCTTTCTGCTATGACCTGAAGCGCGAGGTGAACTCAATGTTACCCTGACTTTTTGGTTAGCCAACACTAGTAACACTAGTATAACCTTAATCCTAGGAAAGGCGAACATAAATAAATAAATAAAATAAGACCTGTCACGAAATTCAAGACATTGTATACCAAATTCAAGGCTATTAAGGCCTTCATTTGAGATTATCAAATTTAAAACTTTTTCAATGATTTTAAGAACCCGCGGGTACTCTGATTTGACAGCATGATGATACCAGGTGGAAATGGTAATGCGTCTCAGCTGACTGTGTGTGAAGGGAAAACTGGTCTGATGTGTGATGCCATATTCCATAGTCTGAAATAAATAATTCCAATACTATATTCCACGCATTAAATAAAAAAAGAAATAATTTAAGATACTTGTGACCCTGGACCTTTGTCTACTACACAGGTATCTTTCTGGCAATAGCCAAAAACACATAGTATGTGTCATAATTATACATTTTTCTATTCTGCCGAAAATCATTGGATATTTAAATAGAATTTTATAACATTTTTGGTTTGATCTGACAGGACCGTAGAATGACAGGAAGTGAAGTAGGAGATAAAGGGGGACAGGATCAGGAAAGGTTCACAAGCTAGGAGTTGGAATGCCTGGAGCACCGTTGCGCAGACAAATGATTAAAATATTAAGTAAAGATCATTTTCAATGAAGAATTCCTACTGTAATTATATTAAAACTCATTGCACAAACTAAACAACTAAAAATATCTTTAAAGGTGATTTTCTCAGTATTTTGATTTTTTTAACCTCTTAAATGGTTGAATTTCAGACAAATATTGTCTTAATCCAACCAACCACCAATCAATGGAAAGCTTATTTATTCAGATTTTGGGTGATTTATTAATCTCAATTTTTTTTTAAAAATCGACACGCATGATTGGTTTTGTGGTTTATGGTCGCATATGAATGTGATTGTGTGAGCAAAAAATCTGAATTTCAATAATCATTAAAAAAAAAAAAAAACTCTGGTTATAGTTCCAGTAAAAAGAGAGAAAACCTATTGCCTTAAAAGTGACAAATTGAATTCAATTTAACTTAATTTGCAATCCAAATAGTGAGCAAACTTGGAACTTTTAAGTTGATTTAACTTAAATTTTATAATTATGCACAGTTCATTTACTTAAACACTTAAGGCAATGGGTTTACTCACTTTAGGCAAAGTCAACTAATTTTGTTTAAAAGCCACTGGTTTACTCACTTTTTTTAAGTTTACTAATCATTTTAGACAGTGTATCTTATTCCAATAAATATATAAACCTTGCCATTACAATGTTTGAGTTTGGTTGAGAATGTTTATCTGAATAAAAACACACAGTAAAAATGATTAGCTGAAATAAGTTAGTAAACCTGTGGCTTTTAAAACAAGTACACAACTTTGGTAAAAAAAAAAAGATTAAACCCTTTGGCTAACATTTTTTACGTAAAATAACTAAGTTAAATCAACTTAAAAGTTCCAAGCTACTTTACTTTTACGTTAAGTTTACTCACTTTTTTAATAAGAGTGAACTTGTTGCTTTTAAGGAAATTGGTTTATTCACTTTTTAATTCAACTAATCGTTTTACACTGGAACGGCAAAGTTTATATTTGATTTTAAAATGGATTGAAGTAACATTTCAAATGGTTTGAAGCAACTTACCAGACTTCTGGGATGACAGCGCCACTACTAGAGCAGGGTCGATCTCACAGGGCAGGCCTGCAGCAGAAGACAGCTCGTACACGTTCATGGCCACCTGACAGAAGGGAGAATTTCAGGTCTGGCTGTTTCCCCATTGTTACTGTTACCAGCAAGTCTGAACTCCACTTACCTTCATGTCAGTTTCACGAGGAATGTGATCTTTAAAGTCTTCAACGGAGCTCACCAGGAAGGGAATGTGGCAAGAGAGCACCTATAGAGAAGGACAAATCTTTGATCAGAGCTCACTTGGGCTACTTTTTTGTTTAAGCAACTTTATTGCAATGATATTATCCACTTGTTAAGTGTGACGTCACGCATAGCAGCTTCCGGATACAAGTGCTCTATTATACTGTATAGGGAGGCTCAACAAATGGTAATAATAAACACTTACAAAGCGCTGTAATACTTTCCAAAATCATGATTGCAATATATATATATATATATACACACACACACAGTTGAAGTCAGAATTATTTGCCCCCTTGAATTATTAGCCCTCCTGTTAATTTTTTTTATCAAATTTCTGTTTAACGAAGAAAAGATAACATATTAACATATTTCTAAACATAATAGTTTTAATAACTCATTTCTAATAACTGATTTATTTTAACTTTGCCATGATGACAGTACATAATATTTGACAAGATATTTTTTAAGACACTTCTATACAGCTTAAAGTGACAATTAAAGGCTTAACCAGGTTAATTAGGTTAACTAGGCAGGTTAGGGTAATTAGGCAAGTTATTGTATACCGATGGTTTGTTCTGTAGACTATCGGGGGAAAAATTTGCTTAAAGGGGCTAATAATTTTGTCCCTAAAATGTTTTTAAAAAAAATTAAAAACCGCTTTAATTCTAGCCGAAATAAAACAAATAACACTTTCTACAGGAGAAAAAATAATATCAGACATACTGTGAAAATTTCCTTGCTCTGTCAAACATCATTTAGAAAATATTTAAAAAATCAAAAAAAAAAAAAATAAATAAAATCAAAGGGGGGCAATCCAAATGTTGAGTAAATTTCAACAATCCTAAAGCCATATTATATAATACAAAATGAATAGCATTATGTGAGAAAATGGGCTAGTTTTAAATATCACTCACTGATAAAACAGTCAATTCATTTACCCTTTGCATATTCAAACTTGATATGCAATATGGCAACCAAACCTGAAGCGTTTCAAGCTGAATATTTGATTCAGTGCTATTTTAATGTTATTTGAATAATATTAGCAATAGTAACACTTAGTAAGTCTTTTTTATATATATTTTTTCAGTTTTTTTTTATTTTAGTAAATTTGTTTGCACTTTTTAAATAAGTTTTATTACTATTATTTATTTTAAACATTTTTTTTTTCAGTTTTAGTTATTCCAAATCAGTTGACAAAAAAAAAATATATATATAAATATATATATATATATATATATAAATATATATATATATATATATATATATATATATATATATATATATATATATATATATATATATATATATATAAATATATATATAAATATATATATATATATATATATATATATATATATATATATATATATATATATATATATATATATATATATATATAAATGTACATCACCATTCACTAAGAATCTTCATGTGCTGTGATTACAATATCTCATTCATGTGACATGATTGTGTTTATTTTAATTTATTTTAAATTTTCATATTAATTTAATTACCAAGGGAAAATGTTTTGTTTATGTTTTCGCTGATTATTTGATTTTATGTTAACATATTTAACTAAATAGTTTTTAGTTAGTACAGTGTATATACAGGAAACAGGGAATGAAATCCACTAACTTTTAAGACCTATTTTAAGACCCTTTCCAAACATTTTAAGACCTCATTGTCACTTTACGTTTTAACCGGTAACATTGACGACATTTTAACTTAGTTTATCTACTAAATACTAACTTTAATAAACATTTATTCTATTTATATAATGAATACAAATGCTAATCCGGCTGGTGGCGCCTAGAGAACAGCTGGAATAATGGTTTTGCCTTTAATAAACAAACAGCGTGACGTCAAATCAAGCTGGTTTTTATCGATTTTATAAACTACAGGGCGTCCCCATATTAGCAATTTTTTCAATAAAACTTTATTTAAACTTTATCAAACAAATATACATTGCATAATCAAAAATGCTACAAAATTTTATACCATGTAAAATAGCATTTAAGAGATTTTAAGACCCTGTGAACACCCTGTATTAACAACACTAATTTTAATACATAAATTATGCAACAAAAAAAAAGGATTTAAGAGCTGTAAAAAGCTCTGTTCATAAAAAAAGTTGTTGCATGACTTCTAAAGACGGAATATAGTGCACAAATCCTAAAAAAAAACAAATTGTCCATATTGTATCTTGGATATATAAATCACTCTCTAGGACTTCATTCAGAAAAGAGCAGCTTGAACATTATTTTAAACATCTCTTTCTGCATTTCATGGAATTAAAAAAATACAGGATGGTAATGA
Organism: Danio rerio; assembly: GCF_052040795.2. Taxonomy (NCBI): domain Eukaryota; kingdom Metazoa; phylum Chordata; class Actinopteri; order Cypriniformes; family Danionidae; genus Danio; species Danio rerio. The sequence continues at coordinate 46,739,209 of NC_141029.1, read as the reverse complement.
GCAAGATCTCAGCTATAAGAGGTCCAGCATCTTTCTGTTAAGTTGAAGTGTTTTGCATATGCAGGGTATCTGCGGGGTCTTAAGAAGTCTTAAATCTCAAAAGCTAAATTTCAGGCCTTAAAAAGTCTTAAATCTACTGAAATGTTGTTTTGTAGTTCTTAATTCTTTTTTATCATTTCTTTTTCTTTCCTTCGTTCATGTGCAGCTAATCAATCTGGCCATTAACCTCCATACAATCACCAACAATCCTAATCTCGATAGCATTTCAGTACTTTCCTTACAGTAACATCTGTTTAAATATTCTCCATTTATTTACTGCTGAGGATAATGACCTGACCTATTTTTGTATAATTAAATAATAATAATTTTTAATAGGTCAAGCGAAAATCTTTTTTTACGGGGATATCCGAAAAAACATACTCAGCATTTATCCCTGTAAAAGTCTAAAATTGCCTTCATAATGGTCTTAAAATGTCTTAAATTGAACTTGGTGAAACCTGTAGAAACCTTGATATATGTGTGGATCAAGTTATGAGAGTAACAAGACGTCTGGACAACAAACTTACATCTCGGAGAGCTTCCTGAGCCAGAGAGCGGAACGACAAAATCACACCAATGATGGTCATCCGTTTCAGCACGCTGTCAACCGCTGCGGAAACAGAAGACACGTCATGTTAATAACTTCCCGAAATAGTCCATTTTCCTCCTTTAGAACTACTAAAAATAGGTCTGCAGGTGGTGTGAACATGGGCCGCATTCCTCAGACTGGATTTGAAAATACATATGAGCTCAGTAATGTGACTGTATGAGGACAAGCCATAACAAATACCACAAATAGCTGTGTGCTGAGGGTCTCGTCTACCATGAGGGGTGGCTGTTATTACAGCTCATACCATCAGATTCCACACGGCTATCATCTAATAGAGTGATGTTCAACCTGAGCTTCGTGGACATGACAGGAAATGTACAAAAATTCACATATTAATTAGCAGGGCCGGAGTGGGACTCTTTTTCAGCCCTGGAGTTTCTAGCCTTAGACCAGCCCACCTCAGTTCACTACTGACTATATTAAAATAAGGTTATTTCCAATTCAGTTTCTAATTACACTATCACGTCTTTTTTTGAGAAAACAGCACTTTAAGAACTTCAAATGTTCAACAACCCTTACAGTATTATGTCTTAACAATAAAAATGAAAAAATAAATAAAAAATTTGTTACTCAGACAAGGACCGAACCCAGGTTGGCCGAGTAATAATCTAACGTACTAACCACTGTACCACAACAGCTGTATGTTTAATGGTGACTTATCTAGTTATATCATCATTAACCTGCATCCTGCTCACGAGGCTACGAGAAAATAAATAAAAAGAGCAGAGCTGCGGTAAAATAATGAATAAGAAGGCTGTGGTCAAGTAAATAAATAAATTATTTTAAAAAAGTGTGACTGCTGAGAGCAACCGATTCTGGAACTAGGGACACCGGCCCTCGCGGCCAAAAAACGGACCGGCCCACCGGGAATTCTCCCGGTCCTCCCGATTAGCCAATCCGGGCCTGTTAAATAGACACAATAGACTTGGCTATGTGTATTCATGACTTTAAAACATTAACAATGTTTACATGAACATCAGGAATCTGAATAAGACAATAATATGATTAAGGAGTTTACATAAGTTGCTTCTTGAATGTTTCTGTTTTACATGCCATAGTACATAGTTTGATTAACATCATTACGTCAACTAAGGTGTTTACATGTCTATACTGCATTCAATAATGCAACTAAAACTGAAATCATCCACATTTCTGTTTTGATTGATGACTTTAATCGGAGTAAGGTCATAAAAAAAGCTATTTACATGGTAGACTCTTAATCAGATCTTAATGTCTTACTCATAATAAAAATAGAGTGTTGGTGTCCATGTAAATGTACTTGATGTTAATTTGTAAGTCTCTTCTCTTTAAGGTGATTTTTACATCACAATAATGTATTTAAAAAAAAACAAAAAAAAAAAACAACAACATTGTTTAAAAGATTTCCATTTACAAGGTTTCTTGCAGTTATAAATCAGCGCGTTTAAGGTCTGTTTTCTTTAAAAATGACCAACCTTCACTGCCTGATTGATATACAATATAAAGCGGCTTTCAGATTGTACAAGAAGCACTGCAATAAATGACATTATCCCACGCCATGTGTTTATAATAGCCACATTTATTTTACTATAGTATTTTCAATAGTGTTTCTGCACTCGTTTGACAGGCATGTGTGTAAACAGCTTTTCATTATAAACTTGAACAAATTAACAACCTTTTGGTCTAATATTTTTAAAATTCTTTCTCAAGCTCTTAATATAATCATCACTCCTGACCCTCTGACTGCCCTTTTTGGTTATCTTCCATCCCCAACTACACAAACATCACGCTGCGTCATTGCCTTTACCACCTTGCTCGCCAGGCGTGCAATTCTCCTCAAATGGAAACATGTGTCCCCTCCCTCATCAGAAAACTGGATTAAAGAGGTTCTTAAATGCATCTATCTTGAGAAACTGACACATTGTTTTAAAGGATCACTGAACTCCTTTAACAAAACATGGAGTCCCATGCTGTCAGTCATTGAGAACCTTAACATTTCAGGAACTGCTGACTAGAATTTCGAAAGGGAGAAAGAGAGACTTCTAGTTTTTATTTTACATTTTCATCCTTTGTATTTACCCATATATTTATTTTTATTTATTTTATTTATATATATTTTTTCTTCTAATGTTATTATTTATTTGTTTATATGTTTATTATTTATTTATCAGTGTCTTGATTCACCGTTACATACTTATTGAAGGCCTCAGAAAATAGGGAGGGGTGGGAGATGGGAGGGATGGTGCATAGAAGGGGGTAGAAAAATGTAAGGTTGTTTAAAGAGTTCTACAGATTTCTTGTTTTTATTGCTATGTATTTCATGTCATCTCTTTGCTGATAGGACTTCTATTTTTCATATACATTTGCAAGTTTGTATAATATCTGGAAAAAATGCAATAAAAATATTGGAAATAAACTTGAACAACTGAATGAATGCTGAAGTCTGTTTAACGGATTGTATTTTAATTACATTACAGCTTTGATGCTGTAATTAAATTAACTGTATAAAATTAATAATAATTATAATAATGCATTTTATTTAAAGGCGCCTTTCTTGACACTCAAGGTCACCGTACAGGACAGCTAGAACAATCAGTTTAAATAAAAACACAATAAAAGTCAATAAAATTGCAGTCGAGTTAAAGAGAATAAGCTGCTTTAAACAGATGTGTTTGAGTTTGGATTTAAGTTGTGAAAGAGAGTCTAAATTACGGAGATCAGGAGGAAGTGAATTCCAAAGCTGAGGAGCAGAATGGTTGAAGGATCTGCTCCCCATGGCGATCAAACAGACAGAGGGAACAGTGAGGTGAATGAGTGTTTGAGAAGGTGTGGCGATATGAACAAGATTAGTAAGGTATGAAGGAGCGAGATTGTGGATGGCTTCAAAAGTAAGAGGAAGTATTTTATAATTAATTCTGAAAAAGTTGGGAAGCCAGTGAAGCTGTCGTAGAATTGGTGTGATGTGACAGATTTTTTTTTTTTTGTGATAATACGGGCTGTAGTGTATTGTACAAGTTATAATTTATGAAGTGTTTTTTTAAGGGAGGCCAAACAGAAGGGAATTACAAAAAAGTCACATTAACCGTTCACCAGAAGTTTATCGGTATGGGAAGAAACACTAGCTGTGCATATAGGCTATTGTTCAAGTACGTCCTCATGTTATAAGCAGTATTTATAATACATAACACATAATATAAACGTGCATGACCTTCTATTAACATCACTGTTCTTTTAAAATCGCATCTTTACGGTTTACATGAACAAATGATTTACTTTACATGCTGCCAAAATGTTACGTAAATAAACAGCCAAAACGCAGAATAAGTTTTCATGTTTAGGTCAAAATCAGCTTTGTGTAAACATCACCTAAAACTAATTTTAGGCAAGAATCATCCCTTTAACAAAAAGAGTAGTTTGACACATAAATAAAGATACTTCAATACTTCATTTTAAAGGAAGTTTAAGAGCATTTAATAAAAGAAAAAGACATGGAACATTTATATTGGTAACACTATAATAATTACACACTATGAATCATCTATTAACAAATTAGCAAATAGTTAATTCATTATTTGTTAAGCATTAACTCTACATTAATAGAGGTTAGTAAAAGGTTTATAATTGCAGATATAAATGCTGTATTCTTGACTTGTAAGCACATTTAAAATGTGCTTAATAGCTGTACTTTCATACTTCGTCACTGATTCATTTTTTATGAATAAATTAAATAAATTAAAATTAATAAGTGATTCAGTGTGTAGTTATTATTATGCATTACCTTTATATTTAATGTACAATTAACTCCTTGATTAACATTTTTACATTTTTAAATTTAATATTATATTTATTTAAAAACTTTATAAACTAAGAAAATAACCCTCGACTGTATTGGGGCTGCCTTTTTTTTAAAAATGAAAATACAACAAAAACATGGTAATTTGAATATATTTTAAAAAGTAATTCCTTCCAGTGCTACAGTGATGTGATATATAAAAAAATCCTTCTACTATGATAATTTTGTGCTCAAAAAACAGTTATTATAATAAATAAAAACAATTATGATACCTAATATGTACAGTATATAGAAACCTTAGTACAATTTTTAGTATTCACTGGTGAACTAAATTATTCAGAATAACAACAACCACATAAAAATCTTTGAAAACATTAAAAATGTAGATTACACTGGTGGTCAATTTTATGTGTCAGTAACTAATGTGATTTTAAATTAATAACATCATAGCACTGTAAATGCCATAAAAATATATCACTAAAAAATCCCACAACAGATACTCACATGTTAGCCTCTTAAAGAGTGCTGCCATATGGTCCGGCTTGTCAAAGCTGGTCCTCATCTGGGTTAAAACCTCCACATTGTCCACCACAAGTTTCTGGAAGGGTGACAAAAAACAAACAGTATGAAGAGAGGACATCATTACCTACATGAATCGCAAAAAAGGCATTCAAATCCAACAACCGTATATACAACAATGCCTTAACCCTTGTGTGCTGTCCACATCCAGTCTGAGGTGAATTGAAGTCTTAATTTGGCCACAACTTTCTCTGTTTTAGTAAATGGAATGATTTTTGATGACGAATCTTATTTTAGCATAAATTTTGGAAAATGATTTGAAAAGTTTCAAAAACTCAACAAAACACTGAGCAAATTCGCTACCCTTTTGTTATGCTGGTGGCTGTTTTTGCCCAATTGACTTGCATTATAGTGACATTTTTTTATTGCAAAGCCATGACAGTATGCAATCATGCATTCTTAATTGTTGCTGGTTTTCCCAGTTGGGAAAAGGTAAAATAGCTCAGCTCTCAGAACATAGTAAAAATGGTAAGTGTATTTATGCACACAAACCATAATCTGCTGTTTTACTCCATAGAACTCCATATAAAAGCCAGAAACTTTTTGCCCGGGCCTATCTAAATGATTAATGGTGTCAATTGATGATTACCAGTAAAAATGACACATTTTAGCTCTTTCAAAGAGGAAATCCAGCAACAATCAAGAATGCATGATTATATGCTTTTATGACCTTGCAATAAAAAAATGTCAATATAATGAAAGTCAATGGGGCAAAAACAGAAAACGAAAGTAGGGATGCTCATAATAACCAATTCACCGTTAACCGAAAGAGTGTGTTTTTAACCAATTAATGGTAGCAGTTAAAAGATTAAAAAAAATATATATATATAGTTGAGTTTAGAATTATTAGCCCCCCTGTTTATTTTTTCCCCAATTTCTGTTTAACAAAGAGAGTGACATTAAAGTGACATTTAAAGGCTTGACTAGGTTAATTAGGTTACTTAGGCAGGTTAGGGTAATTAGGCAAGTTACTGTATATGGTTTGTTCTGTAGATCGAAAATAAACAAAGGCTAATTATTTTGTCCTTGGGAAATGGTAAAATGGTATTAAAAAATTAAAAATTGATTTTATTCTAGCTGAAATAAAACAAATAAGACTTTCTGCAGAAGAAAAAATATTATCAGACATACTGTGAAGATTTCCTTGCTCTGTTAAACATCATTTGGAAATATTTTTAAAAAGGGGGGAAATTTTTCTTTTTTTAATAACTTCTATATAGATTTATATAGAATTTCATAGATAGATTATTCATAAATATAGATTTCAACTATATAAATATTTAAATGGATGCATAAATGTGCAACACATATTAGTTAACTCGCGAGATGGTAACACATGCAACCACACATGCTTACAGACACATTTTGCCAAAGAACCAAAATGAAAGAAGAATATTACTGGTCACAGTTTGACACAGACGAGTTGATGTCAAACCAGCGCTGATGCTGACTGTCTCTGTCCTGAATCCGCGTCATAAACACCTGTTTACTTGCACATTTGGAGAAAGCCGCCGCAAAACAAAACTTTCTGAAATGTGTGATGCTTTGGAAACAAGGCGGCCACAAGACAGAGCGTCTGGATTTTCTCTCCATGAGAGAAATGCTTCAGCACCACTTATAAACACAACAAATAGCCTATAGTTGTGATGATTTAATGCACAAACAACAAACCAAACTTTTTTGAATTTGGAAAATTAGTTATTAAAGGTTATTTTAACCATTTTATTTTAAGCATTTATTTCATAATCTTTGAATCAATGATTTTTGCCTAATGATAACTCAGCACCAAACTGGGGCTTTCATTTTACAGCTATTAAAACATTTATGCAAATTAATGCAATATCAAATATAAACAACAAAACTGTTATTTGCTATAGTAGTCTATATTTTAGAAAGTCAACACATGCGTTTTGTCATTGACTTTAAATCACACACAGCGCACATGAACTGCGAATGAGACAGAAGAACAAAAAAAGCACACAAGCTCTAAAGTTAAACCAGACTCTCAAAACAAAATCTTTCAAATAATGACTTATGATATAAGAATAACAGCGGAGCGTTAATTAAATGCATATTTTCCACAGATCAATTGATTTGAGGTAGCTATTTTTATTTGACGGAAGAAAAAACAAATGATGGGAAAAACAGCCTATGCTGGTTCTTAAAAAGGATTCAGCCAGTGTTTTTGTTTTGTAATCTAAATTTGTCATTTAAGTGAAAAATATCTAGGGCAGGACTATTTATTTATTCTTTTTATAATTTTTTTGTGTGCTGCAGATGCATGAATATGTTCAGTTGTTAGTATGCTTGCATGTTAAAAAATATCAATATCTTAAAATGCAATATTTAATGTGTCAGACACAAAATAGACACCTCAATTATTTATTTTTAATTAAATAATTTTAAACTAATCTGACCAGTTAACAGTTAATATTCAGTTAACAAGCGGCGGTTGTCGGTTAGCAAAATTAAACGAAATACGCACCCCTAAACGAAAGGGTAGTCAATTTGAAAAGTACACTAGGGTTAACCAGAAAACAAACTTGTTTTGATAACAGACACAGAATTGAGCTTTTTTTTTCCTTCCAATAAATACTTTTAACAGTTACAATCTTGATCAGTAGCCGATTAAAAAGGCATAAAACGACCTGAGACGGAAACTGTGAAGAAATGCATGGGCACGAGTTTGCATGTCTACAAATGATTTGCATAATTTGAGCTCTGAGAGAAAACGTGTCGCATGTTTAAATGCTTTGCTGAACATGCCACTGAATACAAATGCCAAATAAACCATCTCAGCCCACAGCTGATTGTGGGTCAGATAGGAAACTTGGTTCTCTTTTGCCCAAATTGCTTTCAGCTGAGGGAAAGAGGCTTGCATGTTAGAACATCGCTGACATGTGCCAGGTCTGTGTTGAGTGTGTTCACACACTTTCTCGTGGCTTACTTATAACACACAGGGCTGTTTCAAATACATACAGTTAAATTTAAAATTAACAGCACTCCTGTGAGTTTTGTTTTCTTTTTCAAATATTTCCCAAACAATGATTAACAAAGGAATTGTTCACAGTATTTCCTACAATATTTTTTCTTCTGGAGAAAGTCTTATTTGTTTTATTTCGACTAGAATAAAAGCAGTTTGTAATTTTTAAATCTATTTTAAGGTCAATATTATTTAACATCTTAAGCAATATTTTTTTCAATTGTCTACAGAACAAACCACTGTTATACAATGACTTGCTTAATCACCCTAACCTTTAAGTAGCACTTTAAGTTGAATGCTAGTATCTAGAAAAATATCAAGTGAAATATTACAGGGTTTCTGCAGGTTTCACCAAGTTAATTTTAAGATTTTTCTTAAAATTCAATTCAAGTTTAAGACATTTTTAAGACCATTATGAATTCAATTTTTGACTCCTAAAGGGCTAAACGCAAAGAATTTTTTAAAATGGCCCAGATAGAAAAGATTGTTGTTATAATTTAGTAATACAATAATAAAAAAATAATAATAATATATTATTTTAGATATTTCTAACAAAAATATTCTAAATATTGTGTAAAAACATGTAAGCTTTACTTGCATTCATACCCTTTTTAACTTAAATTTTCTTTAAAATAAAGAAATGAACAAATGTTTTAAAAGTTAAAAAAATTATAATAAACTAAATCTATGCACAATACCTACTTTACATACTTTCCTGTCAATAATCTCCACCATCCTGTCCAATAAAAGGTTAAAAAAAACCTAAAAAAAATTATTATAAAAAAATAAAATAAATATTAATATATATATATATATATATATATATATATATATATATATATATATATATATATATATATATATATATATATATATATATATATATACATATATATATATATATATACATATATATATATATATATATACATATATATATATATATATATATATATATATATATAGATGAAGAGTTTGGTTGCAAAACGCGATAAACGCCATTTTTTGACATTTGGATTGCAGCAATTAATAACATATAAGAATGTACATTTTAGGCCGAGTACAAAGTGTATTTTTTCATAAAACACGATATCTGCCAGACCAGTTTCTTTACAAAGTGCGTTATTACGGTTATAGAACGTTCAGGATGCGGTGCGAGCTCAGCATCCCCTGGGAAGAGAGTCGCCGCCGGTGAAGTGCTCCGAGTTTGCTCATTGATTTAGCGATAAAAGATGAAGCTTTCAACTTCATAAAAATGTATAAAAACAGTACAAAAGTGGACCTGAATCCTGCGTCTGTCAAGACTACACAAATGCAGCAGGGTACGAGTCTCCGCTGATGTCAAGAACAAGGCCAGGGAGCGCCATTTTCCTGCGCTTCTCCCCATCACAAGATACCTGTCTGTAAGGGGACATTTCTAAGTGTGCTTTGTAAGTTTTTAAATAACTTCTTACATGTAGCTGAATAGCCTATCTGAAGATTTATTTATGCGGTTGCACGTATTATTTATAGCCTAAAACCTTACGTTAACTCTTGTTGTTGATTTATTATAAGGGAACACAAAGGGCACAGGTTGTTATAGAGAAAAATAAACGGTTTAGCTTTTTCACAACAAACAATAAACAAGCTATTATTATTATTATTATTACAGTGGAACAATACATTAATAATTCATATGACGGGGTGAGGCGAACTTGTGTCGCGGTCTTTGTGACACTGCGGCTCCGCCCTCTCTAATCATACAGGTTTGGTTTTTAGCAGCGGTGTAAAGGATCCGCCCTTCACTCTTTCTGTAACAAGCTACAAGTCATTTATCTAACTGACTTTATCTTACTTATCAAACAAAACATTGATTCACGCGCTTTTCTTAATGGTATTACAGTAGTAGGATATGGTCTAAAAAAAGTTATGTTAATTTGTGTACATTCTGGCCAAATCTAACTCAGAATCTTAATATTATTAATCAATCTTTGTATATACTATTCCATACATTTATGATGTGTTTTTTTTTTTTACCAATTTAAGATTTTTGACAATGTTAAGATTAATATGTTGCATTTTGGCTTGGTTTTTGACTTATTTATGAACTATTTATGGACATAAAATTAAACAAAAAATATCCTGGATTTGAAAATATTGTGTTCCTGGCCTTCACTGAGCTCAAGGAATTGTTTAATGTACAAAAATTGACTGTGGATGCCTTAAATGATAATGTCAAACAACCAACCTTTCATCTCGTTTTATATATATATTAATAATATATATATATATATATATATATATATATATATATATATATATATATATATATATATATATATATATATATATATATATATATATATATATAACAAATATATTATTAAAACTAAGAAAGTAAAAAAAGTCCACATATTCAGTCTCGACCTGACTGTAAGTCAATGTAAGTTTATTTGATTTTTTTTTTTCAGATCAACTAAGAAACAAATAATTAAAAACAAACACAAAAAAAACATCAACAAATTTTGTCTGGGCTTGCCAGTGAGTCAGTGACTGTGGGAATCACTATTTAACAGGAAGACTGAAAAGGTGCTGTAATTGCTGTCAGGCAGTTTCCAACAGAAAACCCTTCCACTGAAACACTCTCAAAGGAAAAAGCAACTAAGAAAAGACCAATGATGTGACCCTTCCACCTCCAAGACTACTGATGCTCACCTTCAGTTCTGCAACTTGGGATGAGATGTGCCACATGAGACTCTCGCTGAGGAACTTCATCCCATATGGACCCAGCAGCTCCGACAGAGAGCGCATTTCTGAAAGAGAGAAAGACACAAACATTCAGTGCAAATAATCACAACCAGCAGAAGAAAACACAGAGATGTATTTTTAAACAAGGAAATCCTTCATTTCAAGTATGTGCTCTCACCAGAAATGTCAGAATACTCCTCTGCGTTGAAGGTCAGCTCATTCTCCGTGGGCAAGTTGACGAAGGCTTTCATCGCAGGAAAGTACGCGATGTGACCGTTGCTGACCTGCCGCAGTAAAGTCTCCAGATACCTGCACAGAGATGAACACCAGCGTTTCTTTTTAAAGACATACTTCAATCTAAATTAAACTTTAACAAAATCTTTATTATGGTGATTTAAAGGGCACCTATGATGCAAAATCAACTCTTGAAAGCTGTTAGGACAGAACTGTGTGAAAGATCAACATTGATCTGCTTCATGATCTGATGCAGTCTCGGTTCATCTGTTATTTCTCTCTATAATTTAAGCCTATAATGCAGAATTCTAGCAAACATTTCTTTAATAGATTAAGTCAATAGATAGATAGATTTTTACAAAACTTGACAACTGAAATGAGGCTGTGTATGAGAGAGTCTGACCTCTCTGATTTATATTTGGTGACGATGTCTGTGGGTGTCAAAATTAAAGTGCACATTTTGGCTTATAAAATATTCTATACACAACCACTCAAAAGTTTGGGGTCAGTATGATTGTTAAATTTCTTAAAATAAGCTTCTCCTGCTCACCAAGGCTGTATTTATTTCATCATAAATAAAGTACAAATTGCAAAATTGTGAAATGTTATTGCACTATAAAATTACTATTTAAAAGTAGTTTATCATTTAATTGAATCATTTATTCAGGTGATTTTAAAGATGAAATTTCAGCTTCATTACTTCAGTCTTCAGAGTCACGTGATCCTTCATAAATCGCTCTAATATTAATTCTTCTTATTATTAATGGATAATAAAAACTTGCTGGATAAGTTGGCGGTTCATTCTGATGTGGCGACCCCGGATTAATAAAGGGACTAAGCCGACAAGAAAATGAATGAATGACATACACATTCAAATTTAATTACATGACATGTACATTTTTTTTAAATTGTCAGTTGTATTAAAAAAAGTTATGCTGAAAGAAAAGTTATGCTGAATAAAAAGGGTAGGCTTCGCTTCTGATCTGCCAAACTGACTACTTTATCTGATCCCCCTCCACTCCGCTCATTTGTCTCCTAGGTCTTGTTTGTGTAATTCCAGTTTGTTATATTTGACTTCACGTATGTGTGTTTATCTTTTTGTCGATTTCCTTGTAACGTGTCCTTGAGCTCTGGAAAGGTGCTATATAAATAAAAAATATTATTATTATTATTAGGTATTACAATTATGTTTGATTTTGAATCATTATTTAAAATACTGTATGTGGCTAAGAAATAGCTATTACCTTCTTTTTTTGTTGAGGCCAGTGAAAATTTTAGCAGGGTAATTAAAAATCTGAACCACTGGGCCAGTAGAAAAAAATCCTCATTTCAATGTTAAGCCTGGTTTATACTTCTGCGTCAAGTGACCGGCGTGACCCACGGCACATGCAACGCGCGTAGCTGTGCATTTATACTTCTGCACGCTGTCACTGTTGGTCTGCATTAACACTTCCGAAACGCTAGTTGGCAGTGAGGTGTAAATGTTCCTCTGTGTCGATTTTTTTCTCTGCTGTTTTGCTTTTCCTGAACACTTCCTGGATGTACAAGTGGCTCAAACTCACTCATTTTGAGGCAGGAACTGGCGGACGTGCAACAACTTTAACTATGAGGTAAACACAAAACAAAACTTTCCATCAGGAGCTCCTTCACGGGACTCTACACTTGTAAACAATCGCTCCATTGTGCTTGCCTCCAGCTCGCACCATTCGCGCAGCTCTCGGCCCCGCCCAGACTCGTCAGCGCTACCAAGCTGACCAATCACAGAGCTTGCGCTACGCGTCATTGCGACGTGTAGTTACAATTTTTGAGAGGTGCACATCAGCGACGCCGACGGCCACGTCGAGGGGCTATGTGTCAGCGCCGTAGCATACGCCGGCGTTTGACGCAGAAGTATAAATCAGCCTTTAACCCCCCTTCAACAGTTGCATAATGGGTAGGGAGTGTCTCTTGGGCTCCCCGTTCTTTGAGGAAGTAATCTTCTCTAGTTCATTTATTCTGCTTATTCCATTGAGGTCAGATTTACGAAAGTAAAAACAAACATCACCAAGTTGGTTAATAGTAGAAAATGAACTTGTAATTCTAATCAAAAGTGAAACTGACACTGTGCTCTCATGATTAATGTTATGTATTTGTGTTTTTTGTGCTCTGTTTTCTCTGTGTTTTTTCTCTCTCTCTCTCTCTTGCTCTGTTCTCCCGTATCTGCTCTCATGTATTCTCAGGTTCTGTTCATTGGTCCATTCAGCTGTCAGTCATTCCTCCCCGGTTACGTCACTCTTACGTCACATCCAATGAGCAAAGACCACCCGTCTTAAAAGCGCGCGCCAGACCACTCGCTCTTTCTTGTTTTCTTGCTTGCATTTTTCTCTTTTGCTGTTTGTCGCTTGTTTGTATTTACCGCGTGCGTTTAGAAATTACCCTGTCTAACTGTGTTTTGTTGTTGCTTGTTTCTGTGTGCACGTTATCAGTCCGTTATTCGTACATTGTTCTTAGTTTATCGTTGTTTACGAGGCTTGGACGAAGCGGACAGGTAAGAAGGTCACGTGACATACATTTCGCAACACTCAGGACTACTCTGCTGTCTAGTACACTAGGTTAGGGGCGAGCGCCACTCCTTGTACTTTTTGGATAGATAGATAGAGTAGATAGTTAGGACTCGGAAGATCTCCGCGTGTTAATTATACTGTTTTCACATAGTTAGTTAGCTAGATGCTTCTGGGAAGTTAGATTTAGTTTGGGTTTTGTTCTTTTCATTTCTTTAGCGCCGCCCGCGTCCCTTCTGCCAGCTCTCTTGTTTTTCCCGTCCTTATTTGTTTCAGTGTTGTACATATTGTAAATAATATATTTTTGCTTTACTTACTTTTTCTTTATTTTTGATTAATTCGTTGTTGTTGTTCACTTTGGGATTGTAAATAAAAGCACACATTTTTTGGCATTACTTTGGTTGTCTTTCCACTCATTCACTGTTTATATAAATATATTTTAATTAAATAAATGTCAAACCCCACACCCTAGACTAACATCAGGGGTTTGTAACATTAATATTGTAAAGCCACTTTTATAGTATAAAGTAATATCTTGTATGGAGTGAAGATAAATAAATGTGATATGACTGCCGTACCTATGCAGATCACTATAATGAGTAAGGATGTTGACTTAGAAGGGAGCATCCTACGTAGACAGCACATACGTTTCTTGAACAGAGCTATTCCTCCAATTGCAAAAGTGAAAGTGACGCTTTGAAATTACCTTGTGGTCATTTTTGTATAGTTAGGCAGACTCTCACCAGTTAGTGTAGAGGCTGGTGATGGTTGGCTCTCCGTGGCTGTCCAGGTGTTGGGTTTGCTGCAGCAGCACATTGTTGAAGACTCTGGTGATGTCAATCTGCACATAATTCTCAATGGACTGCAGCACTGTCATGTAGGCCCGGACGCTGGTGAGCAGCTCTGATGGTTTGGCGATCTCCTGTGTTGTCTGGTTGTACATGGTCATCCCGACTATAGACCTGAGGGAGAGTTAAGAGACATGATCAACAACAATTACTGAATGACAATCATACAGACCCAACTGGCTTTAATAAACGTGTTTATTTTACTGCCCATGATTAGCTGCTGTATGTAACATTAACAAGAACAAGGTGCTTGCTCTGAGAATATTTTATCAAAGTGTATAAAATATAACATGGAAGTGCCTTTATGTCCACCTATACATCTAGGTAATCGATGTAAAAATATATGCAATAAAATGAGTAGTAAGATAAAACAAAAACAATCAAATCAACTGAACAATTAGTCCAATTTAAAATCGCAATGGATCACAATTTAATAACTTCCTACATATTTACATTCAGTAGCAGTACTTGATTTCTCTATTAATCGATTACTCTAAACCAGTGGTCACCAAACATGTTCCTGGAGGGCCGGTGTCCTGCAGAGTTTGGCTAACTCTGAACAAGCAAATCTAGCTCTTACTAGGAATACTTAAAACTTCCAGGAAGGTGTGTTGAGGCAAGTTGAGGCTAAACTCTGCAGGGACACCGGCACAGGACAGAGATTGGTGACCCCTGTACTACAGCAAGTACATGAAGGTCATATATACATGTTAAATAAATTGAATAAACAAAGCAATATTAGAAGTAGATAATTACTGCAAAACTAATAATTATATGCAAGAGCAAAAGGAATAAATTTTTTTTAAATAAATGTAAATAAAAAAAATTAATTTAATTTATAAATAAAAATTAAGAAAATTGGTTAAGAAAAATACATTTAAATAAAATGACTGTAAATACATGTTTAATTAATTTATATTATATTTTATTTCTATTTAAATATTTTTATTAATTACTTAATTTTATTTACTTCTCTCTCTATAGGTAATACATAAAATAAAACATTTTATATAAAAAGTAATAATATAATAAAATATCAGTAACAGCCAAGTGCAAAATCTTTTAAAGACTAAGCACATTATTATATTTTGATGACAGCTTAAAAAAATCTAATAATTATAAGCTAATAATTATATGCAAAGAAAAAATAAATAAAGTAAAGCAATATGAATAATAAACTTAACAAAGTTAATTTTAAAAATATACATTTTTAAATTATGTTTAATATTTTTAAATTATATTTTATATCATTGTTTAATTTAATTAAAATTATATTTTATTTAAATTAAATTTTTTATTAATTACTTAATGGTATTTATTTTGCTCTACATAAAATTAAAATAAAATAATATAAAATATCAATAACTCCTAAAAGGTAAAATCTTTTGAAGATGAAACATTATTTAGCCGGCAGCTAGCTCTCTGCAACACTCACATAGTCACCCACTGAAGCTAATCAGGGCTCCGCCTGGCCAGTACCTGGATGGGAGACCACATGGGAAAGCCAGGTTGCTGTCAGAAGCGGTGTTAGTGAGGCCAGCATGGAGTGCTTAATCTGCGGTCTGTGTTGGTCCTAACGACCCAGTATAGTGAAGGTGACTATACTACTCGGTTTCAGATGAGATGTTAAACCGATGTCCTGACTCTCTGTGGTTGTTAAAAATTCCTTCCTTTGAAAAAGAGCAGGGGTTTAACCCCGGCATCCAGGCAAAATTTGCCCACTGGCCTCTGTCCATCATGGCCTCCTAACCATCCCCATATCATAATTGGTCTCCTCTCCACCAATCAGCTGCTGTGTGGTCTGGCGCAATCTGGCTGCCGTCATGTCATCCAGGTGGATGCTGCACACTGGTGGTGGATGCGTAGATTCCCCCCAATGTGTGCTTTGAGTGTCTAGAAAATTCACTACATAAATGTAAGGAATTATTATTATTATTATTATTATTATTATTATTATTATTATTTTTATTATTATTATTATTATTTTGACGCAATCTTTAAAACTCTAACTCTCTTTTTTCCTTTAGAATTATGTGTACTGATAAATCCTGAACATTTAAGACCTGAAATATATGTTAAGAAAGCACCAATTTGGACTTGGTTATGTGGTGTGGATCAGAGTGCAGTGGTGGCCACTATAAACCGATCCATAACAACAACATATTATTTTTATGCTTTGACCTGAATCAAGCCCATTTACCCTGTCAGATGGAAATGGGTAATAACAGCACATGGTTATATGGTGAGATCTGCTAACTGGGCCTCTCGCTGCTGAAAAACACGGCCACATGAGGGGTTCACAGCCCGGCAGAGAAGGGCCAGCCAACGCATCCGCGTCAGAGTTTTGAATCCAACAGTGGAAAATACCTGTTATTCCTCTGCCCGGTGTTTATTTAGTTGGACGAGCGCTATTCTGGAACCGTGTCAAAAATCATGCAAACCCAAACTCAGGCCGCTAGTCCAATAAATTACACAAATCGAACAATAAACCCCAAGAGGCTCTTTAAGCCGTTGAGTTCTCAGCTTAATTAATAAGGGAGAGCTGGACGACAAACTTCCCCAGACATAAAATGCAACAGTAACTCTCTCCCCTATGAGGCAAATCAATATGATTGATGCTACAGTGTGGATAGACCTCATCAGGAGGGGAGGACTGTGGGTAATGTGAGAGATAAAACCCTCAGTGATATATTTATGTTGGTAGCAGCCAAATTCAGTTTAGGCTATTGAAATGTTTATGTTTAAAGGATTAAGAAAAGGAAAAAAAAGGCTCTAAACTTAGCATTTCTCACTACATTAGATCAGGGGTGTCCAAACTTTTCAGCCAGCGACCCCCAAAATAACAATTCCAGTAACTCGCGACCTCCACATTCCTCTAAGGTGGTTATACTATAAATGTACAAATGTTGCACACATAACAGTAGGCTTATATAAACATAAGCATATTGATAACACCAAGCACAAAATTTTGGAGACCAACTCTCAGAGATCATCCTCAGTGTTCAGTTGTGGCCTGTATTCATTTTTAATGTATTTGATTGCTATAAAGGTGTCAGAAAGTTTAACCTGGTGGTATAAAATCAATCTGCTGCAGCTGATGTTATTGCAGTGTTGTTAATCTAACGTAAACACACAATTAAAAGGGTGATAGTTTTTAATTGCATGTTGTTGCTTTTTTATGCAACTATTCACTATTTTTATCTTCTGTGGGTTATTGAGAAAATATGGTAATTCTAATAGTTTAATACAATTTATTTGACTTTTAGAAATCACCAAGAGACCCGCTGTCATTGTCCCAAAACCTCCCAGGGGGTCCCGACTCCAACTTTGGAAACCACTGCATTAGATCGTTAATGTTGTTAATACTGCATTGCATAACAAAGCTAAAGAAAATATAACAAATATAATTAGAATAAATACTGTACTGCAGTTTTCATCCAGTAAGATTTGACTTTTATGAAATACATTACAGACTTGTACAAATCTAAAGGTTCTGGAACAATGGAAAAGATTTTTACTTGCCTCGTCAAAAAAAAAGAAAAGAAAAGTCTAGTTGTATACACACTTTTTTCCAACTTAACCTTTTGAAAGAAAAATAAAAAGTATAAAACTACAAGTTTTAAAAACTATAATAAACTAAATGTTAGCACAGCAGTCTGTCCAGGCCAGTGTCTTCACCATACAGCTATAAATACATGGGAGAAAATTTGAACAAATGGTATTGTATGGAAGATAATTGAAGCATATTGGTAAATAGTTAATTCAGATGTAAAACTCTTTAAATCCATCTGACCTCTTTTCTTGTAAATAAGCATTTTCTATCAGGTTTCTATAATTAAAAATGTGTTGAAAAAAAATCTCTCCGGTAAACAAAAATTGGGGAAAAAAAATAAACGGGATAATAATTGAGGCTGATAATTCTGACTTTAATATATATATATATATATATATATATATATATATATATATATATATATATATATATATATATATATATATATATATATATATATATATACATATACATATACATATATATATATATATATATATATATATATACATACATATATATATATATATACGTATATATATATATATATATATACATATACATATATATATATATATATATATATATATATATATATACATACATATATATATATATACGTATATATATATATACATATATATATATATACGTATATATATATATATATATATATATATATATATATATATATATATATATACATATATATACACATATATATACATATATACACACACACACACACATATATAAACATATATATATATATATATATATATATATATATATACACACACATATATATATACATATATATATATATATACATATATATACATATATATTCATATATACACACACACACACACACATATATATATATATATATACATATATATATATATATATATATATATATATATATATATATATATATATATATATATATATATATAAATATATATATATATATATATATAAGAATAAAAACAATCTTCATTCATTTATATGGGTAAACACATAAGCAAAATTTCTAGAACTGCTCGATCTTGCAGATTCGCACTCTATAACATCAGAAAGGTCCGACCCTTCCTATCTGAACATGCCACTCAACTCCTTGTTCAAGCTCTTGTTCTCTCCAGACTGGACTATTGCAACTCTCTACTAGCCGGGCTCCCAGCTAACTCTATCAAACCTCTTCACCTGCTTCAGAATGCAGCAGCACGAGTGGTCTTTAAAGAACCTAAAAGAGCACGTCACTCTGCTACTCATCCGTTTACACTGGCTGCCAGTTGTTGCTCGCATCAAATTCAAAGCTCTGATGTTTGCTTACAAAGCGATTTCTGGCTTTGCTCCTTCCTATCTGCTGTCACTTCTGCAGATTTATGTGCCCTCGAGAAACTTGCGTTCTGTAAATGAACGTCACCTCATGGTTCCATCCCAAAGAGGGAAGAAATCGCTTTCCCGAACTCTCGCGTTCAATCTGCCCAATTGGTGGAATGAACTCCCTAACTGCATCAGAACGGCAGAGTCACTCGCTGTCTTCAAAAAACGACTAAAAACTCAACTATTCAGTCTCCACTTTCCTTACTAATCTGCAAGTGCCTCTCTGGCTCCACCGCTAACTGTACGACAAAAAAAAAACAAAAAAACTAATGTTTTTAAAAAAGACTAATGTTTTGCTTCTTACACTTTCCATACCTGAAACTTGTCTACAGCACTTATTCATTGTTGCTCGTATAGTTGTGTAAATTGCTTCCTTGTCCTCATTTGTAAGTCGCTTTGGATAAAAGCGCCTGCTAAATGACTAAATGTAAATGTAAAATATTTATTGTATAATGTAAAAAGTGGAATCCATTGGAGATTTAGAACATTCACAAATAAAGGGACAATATAATAAACTATATAAACAATTATCTTTGTTAATTTATTATTATATAATTATAATTATTATATAATTATATAATATAATTATTTACAATTCTAGAATTTATATTTTCAGCAACATTATAATACGTTTCAAACTCTCTCTCTTACATCAAGTTATTATGATTACACCATCCCGTCCTAGTTAGGTCATACTTTAATACAGAGCTGTGTTGTCTGAGCCATCATGATGGGGAAAAAAGTCTGACTTACTTAGTGAAGCGAATCTCCAGGTGGGAGGTCAGGTACTCGCGTGGGGTGAAGGTGTGCTCCCAGACCATCATGTTGGGGACGTAGTTGATGGAGAAGCAGAGCTCGGACAGAGCAGTGTGCAGTTTATCCAGACTGTAAAAACCAGACGACAGCCTTAAAAACTCATTTCCTTCAGATTATGCAGTCTTAGCCAGCACTCACTATGGGGCCACACTGCTCACATACTGTTACTACTGCTCATGTGTGTCCGCATCAGGCTTTAGGACAAATCCATTTTATATTATATGGAGGATTTGTTTGAATGTGTGCCGTATGGAGGGATTAAACGGTGAAGGCCTCCAGCGTGGTTTGTTTAACACACTGGTTCTTTTTCTCTACTTGTGAGATCTAGGTGCAACTTAAACCCATGCAAATAGAAAGAGCACCAGCAAATTAAGAAAACATCATTGTGGGTTTGACGAGGGTTCAAAAAAAACAAACAAACAGAAAATGTGCTGTAAATCCTCACAAGACATTAGGCATGATTAGTATATTGAAAAAAATGTATAATTATAGCAATAATAATATGTGTAATATCCGTCTCGCAGAAAGAGGAGAACTTACTGTTGTTGTTTGTGTCATGCATATGTGTGTTGGATGCATAACAGAGGCCAGCTAGCAAAGTGCTGTGCAGGTAAACCTCACTCCTCTGACCTCAAAAGGTGCTTTAGCGACTGACGCTAGAGGACATGGTCTTTAGCCTCTTTGTTAGAGCAACCAACTCCCATGCAAAGAATTGCCGGTTCGATCCCAGATCAGACTGGGTTGGATGCAGTAGGACCGGTGGGTTACAGATGCATAGATCGTTTATCTATATTTCACCAATCAGACGGGACTTTCCTATCTTTATCCACACCTCCCCATAAGGTGCTGTTCTGCCATTGGCTAAAGCGGCCCAAATGTGAAACTAGAGCTGAAAATAATGGCAAGAGTAAAGGCAAATAGGCAAACGATAACAGCCAATCAGAGTGAGATTATCTGATGAGGTTTTTGCTCATTCATGGTGTTTTAGGGCGTACTCACACTATGTACAGTTGCCTCAAACTGGGCCAATATAATAGGTAAATTATATAGGTAAATATAATTAAAAATATAAATATAATTTTAATTTAATTTCGCAATGCTTCATATTTGTTATGATTGTTAAAATGTTAACTGTCAAAATGAGGTTAAATAAATTGCAGATAAGTTTAATTCTGATAAAACTATTCAGGCCCTTTTAGGGGTCCTTGATATTTCGTACTGTGTAATTGTCCCTCACATGAACGAGCACCGATTTGCCTGGGATTTCAGGCATTTGTCTGCAATTTCTCAAAAGCTGTCGGTGAGTCAAAATCAGGGCTAAAATCATGCAGTCTGAACTCGGCAATAGTGAGCTAAAGATGGAAAGGACAACAGAATACAAACACAAAGTGCTAACTTCAAAACAATTTGTTTTTTCAAATAAAAATCTAGATGTGTTGTGAGAATCTGCAGTGTGTTTTCTATTTGTATTTGCAACATACCGATGAAGACGTTTTCTTAATTTGCTGGTGCTTTTCCTCTTTGCATGTGTTTAAGTTGCAGCATGTTTTAGAACACTCTGTATTCTAACCTTTAATATTGGCCAAAATACATTGCGTGTTGAACGTGAATTCGGTTAGAACTACAAACATGACAGACATGCAAGACCAACCATTAAGTAGACAGGGTTTGGTAAAATTGTTTCAATGACTGTTTGTGAACATCTATCCAACTATAAAATGTTCAAATCAAGTATTCCGAGTTGGATTTCATCTGAAACAATTCTGTGAACTTATATAAACATTAACATTTGCAGAATAACTTCTGAATACATAATTATCCAAAGAGCTGAGGAGATTTCTCTACATGAAAGACTCACAAATGGCAGATCAACCAGCAGCTTAAATCTCCAATAATGTAGTTAATTAAATATAAAGGAAACGTGAATGATGTGTCAAGATGATTGACAGGGAATGTAACCAAGCAACATATTGGTCAGTCAATGAGGATGTAGTATGTCCCAAAGCTTGCATACTCTACTGTTAGAGACTCTAACAGTAGAGTAAGGATGTAGGATGCAGTATGTGAATTTTGACGCAGCGCCAGATTACATCAAATGAGTTTCGTTCTTACTTGGTGACCAGGAGTCTGTTCTTCCTCATGCTCTCCACGCCAGGTTTTTCTCGCTCCGGTTCACCCTTCTTCCCTGTCTGCTTTTTCGACTTCTTGTTCACGGCCTGACTGATGGTTTTGGCACAATGTTTTGGCAGTAGCTGTGAAGAAGAACAACAGGAAAAAGGCCCTTTTTAAAGTCAACATGAAATCACAATTGACCCTACTTACTTTAATATGAGTTCCTAGTCATATTGAGAACAATTCATCATCAGTGCAAGTCATTGTAAATTCTAGAAATGTGTCTAAAGGTATGAATTGAGAACGGTTACGTTTTCTTAAAATACCAGAACTGGTTGATTTGTGACATACTAAGTACAGCATAACGGCAAAAGAAAATGTGAGCTTGAGTTGTGAGCTTGGATCTTGAACTGGACGTAATGGAAGATTGGGTTTGAGCTAAAAAAAAAAAAAAAAAAAAAAAATCAAGACAACGAAGAAACATTTCTGTTTCATTAACCTTGCTGGCTGCACACAATAACGTGCAGCTTTTACAGTGTTTTCCATTTAATGATCTACTTTATTTTGAAATATTTATATATTATTACATAAAAGGGAGACTACTACAATTATTTTTTCTGGATTCACAAATTATAGTTATGCATTTAAATGGAATAAAAAATGTTTTAAAATTATTGAACAAATAAAAAAAGATCAAAAATAAAAATTTCAATTGCATTAAATGACAATAGGTAATCTGTTTTTGTTTATTAAAGATGTGATATTTCATTGCACTTTAAACAAAACAGTACCAAAGTTTATATTATTTAAAGAGTTTTATATTGTATAAATGTTTATTAATATTAGATAATATATTGACATATGTTTATTTAAAAATTTGTAAAGAAAGTAAATAAATTATTAAAATTTTAAAAATGATAAGTCTTTCACTGACACTAGCGGGTGTCTGCAGAACAAGTTTTCTCCTCCAAATCTATTATGGATCAGCTGTGATCACCGCTGCCGTTTATCGGTGTCACTCATCGGTGAACAGCACAAGGGCATTAAAGCCAATTGCAGCCCTTTCTGTTTGTGTGTGACTAATCATATGGGTGTAAGGACTTGCTTGACAACGCTCAGAAAGCGAGCAGAATATTTACATTTGTTTATTTGCTATAAATGCTCATGTTGTTCTGTGAATGTACTTGAGTTTTTAAAGGTACAGTTCATATATCTAATTACTTGTATTAAAGGACAAAATTGCATTACAAAGAATATATAAATGTAAATGCATGTATACATTTTAATACAAGAATTATTGTGCTGAAGTAAAATACAAAATTGTGTATGGAAAGCATTGTCAATGCACCGAGATATAAAATTGTAACCGAACAGAGGAAGGAAATTTCCACAGTATGTCTGATAGTATTTTTTCTTCTAGTGAAAGTCTTATTTGTTTTTATTTCAGCTAGAATAAAAGCAGTTTTAAATAAATAAAACAAACATTAAGGACAAAATTATTAGCCCCTTTAAGCAAATTTTTTTTTCAATAGTCTACAGAACAAACCATCGTTATACAATATTTTGCCTAATTACCCTATTCTGCCTAGTTAACCTAGTTACACCTTTAAACATCAATTTAAGCTGTATAGAAGTGTCTAGAAAAATATCTAGTAAAATATTTTTTACTGTCATCATGACAAAGATAAAATAAATCCGTTATTTGAAATTAGTTATTAAAACTATTATGTTTATAAATGTGTTGACATAATCTGCTCTCTATTAAACAGAAATTGAACAGGGGGGCTAATAATTCTGACTTCAACTGTATATATAGTTAAAAAAAAAGGGAACACTTGGAGTTACATTGTGTTGTTTGACGCCCGATTCACATGAGGCTTCAGCGTTAACACCTGACGAAGGTCATGTCTGAAGTTGGCAAAAGTTGACACGATCATCCCGGCAGCATCAGCCAATGAAATTAGACTGCAACTGGATACTGTCTGAGCTGGGGTAATTTGCATAATGTAATCTGATTTGCTGATGGTTCCGTTGACTTTAAAAGTTCGGCAACGATTGGCGTCCTCCATTTAAAGTGAATGGGAAGCGCTGATGCCCGGTGTGAATAGTGCATAAGTGTTCCTTTTATTTTTATATACTGTAGATAATATTTATTTATTTAATATTATAGATATAAAAAAAGACAAATAAATATTGTCAGACCTTTACATAACAAAATGAATCATTTTTCTTTTTCATTTAACAAATTCGAATCCATGTTACTTTCCCTCCATCACCTTACAATCAATTCCTAGTGGATAAAATCTTTAGTCTTAAGTTTCTGCCAACTGAATGACTTGAAAATATATCAGATTGCACAAATAATAAAATGATTTAGGTCAATCTTAAGCTTGTAATTCCTCAAGACAAATGTGTTTTTCTGCAGCACAGACTAGAGCAAAGCGGGAATGACTTATGAACTGCTGCTTTGCTTGCTTACGACGTGAAATTCATGCTCACCGGGGATGAGGGTTCCTTAATCCAGTTTATTCATCCAGTTGACTGTATGTGTGCAAATCATCTCTGCCAACTGTGTTCAGCGAATCAATCGCACTTTAATTTCATCGTGATCATATTGCAAAGGATTGGAACATTCCTGGTGAATTTGCACAACTCTTTATAAACCCAGTTAAGTTTGTTAAAATCCCAGATATGACATGGAAAATTCCAGAACTCCCAAAAGTCCCTCTGTGTTTTGGCAGAGCTGGAAGCGTGTGTGCGTCACTGACCTGGTCGCTCAGGGTGCACTGCTCTGTGCATATGTCTGTGATGAGGTTGCGGGCTTGCTTGGCCATCTCGTCCAGGAACATGTTGCAAAGGGACAGGCTGCGGTCTCCGATGTGGTGCCTCTGTAGGGAGGGACACACAAGAAGACATCAGTGGAGATTTCCTTTAGAATGACCCCTAAGTTAAGCGAAAGTAAACTCTAGGACACTTTGGACATACCTAGTTTTGACGGTGCTAAATAGTACTGTAAATGTGTTAAGTGTGGAACTGCAGTGTAATTGGTTCTGGACGCCTTTTATTAGTAGCTGTGAATAACAGTTTGGCTTAGCTGGCCAACTGTAAACATAGCCTTATAAAATAAAAAATAAAAATAAGTAAAGAAAATATTAATTTAAATAAAAAACTAAATAAAAATAAAAACTTAAACAAAATAAAAATAAATAAAATAAAAAATAAAATACTAATTTAAATAAAAAAACATACAAAATTTTTAAAAATAAAAATAAAATAAAACATAAAATAAAATAAAAAATAAAACAAAATAAATTAAATAAAATATTAGTTTAGATAAAATAAAATAAATTAAATTAAAAACAAGACATTAAAAAATATTAAAATAAAAAAATACAGAATTTTATAAAATAAAACATTAAACAAAATAAAAATACATTTAATTAAAAATTAAATAAAAAATTAAAATGTAAATTTAAATAAGAAAACATTAAATACAATAAAAATAAAATAAAACATTAAACAAAAAATAAAATAAAATAACAATAAATTAGAACAAAATAAAATAAATGAAACAAAATAAAATAAAATAAAACATCTTAATTCACCCAATTTAAAAAGACTAAGATGATCCAGCAAACTGTTTGAGTGGCAGTCAAAGTCAAGCTTAACTTGAATTGCCTGTACCTCCTGATTAATGTTTTTGAATGAAAAGTATTAAAAGGATAGTTCACCCCAACGTAAAAACCTACTCACCCTCAAGTGATTTCAAACATTCAGGAATTTCAAAAGATCAGAAAAGATATTTTGAAAAACCTGCAACCATAAAGTTTGCAGTTACAGGTTTCCAGCATTCTTCAAAATATCTTATATATTCAACAAAATTATATATATATATATATATATATATATATATATATATATATATATATATATATTTTTTTTTTTTTTTTTTTTTTTTGGTGAACTATCCCTTTAATACTTCTATTCAGCAGGAATGTATTTAAATTCAAATTTGAGAATGCAAAAGTAAACGCTACTTCAAAATAATAATCAGTTTACACTTAAGTTTACACTTAGTTTACAGTTTACACTTACAGTTATATTAAGCAGCAGAACTATGTTCAACCCTAATAATAATACGTTTCTCCAGTACCAAATCAGCATATCAGCTGTGATGTTATAAATGCCCATGTTATATTTTTTGTAAATTAAATATAAATTCTAAAATATAAACTTTGGTCAATTCCATCAGTCTGTAGAAAGAGTTTATCAGAAGGATTTCTGAATCATCATGTGACACTGAAGACGGTTAAATTCAGCTGAAAATGTAGCTTTACCATCAAAGGAATAAACTGCATTTCAAAATACACTCACTGGCCACTTTATTAGGTACACCTGTCCAACTGCTCGTTAACGCAACTTTGCAACGTTCGGATGGTAGGGTCAAAATTTTGCATCAACAACATAAAAGCATGGATTCATCCTGCCTTGTGTCAACCGTTCAGGCTGGTGGTGGTGGTGAGTGTAATGGTGTGGGGGATTTTTTCTTGGCACACTTTGGGCCCATTAGTACCAATTGACCATCGTGTCAACGCCACAGCCTACCTGAGTATTGTTGCTGACCATGTCCATCCCTTTATGACCACAGTGTACCCATCTTCTGATGATAAAGTGCAAATCATCTAAGAACATGACAATGAATTCACTGTACTCAATTGGCCTCCACAGACCCATATCTCAATCCAATAGAGCACTTTTGGGACGTGGTGGAATGTGAGATTCGCATCATGGATGTGCAGCCGACAAATCTGCAGCAACTGCGTGATGGTAATATAGACCAAAATCTCTGAGAAACATTTCCAGTACCTTGTTAAATCTATGCCACAAAGGATTAAGGCAGTTCTGAAAGCAAAAATGGGTCCAATCCAATACTAAGTAAGGTGTACCTAACAAAGTGGCCAGTGAGTGTATATTGAAACAGAAAAAGTTTACTTGAAAATATACTAATATTCCCAACACTTGTTTAAAATGTCTTTTTAGCTCAAATAACTAGCCTCAATAGGTAAGCAAATGAGATGTATTTCAATTCAAAAATATATAACCTGACCCCCAAACTTCATACATTCATGTCAATGAATTAACAAATTACTTGGGCCTGGAGTGGCAGAACACCTTATTTGTCAGCATGCCATTTACTGTTGACTCTATCCGAAAATCGGCAAGGAGTGATTCACGGATATGCTGTCAGAAGCTGAAATGACTCCAAAATAAGCTGCTCAGGTGAATCTGGCTCACAGTGAGGTGCTGTGTGTGACCCGTCTGTGTGTAAGTGAGGCTCCTTGTTATGACCCAGCTGGTCCCGCCGCCTCAACTCCCTTCCTAAAGCAAACAGTGCATACTCTCCAAATTACTAATGCAAAACAACTTTCCTGAACCCTCTGCTCTTGCTCCCTATTGACCAAACCCAAACAAAATTCTTCACGACAAAAAAAAAGGGATAGTTCACCCAAAACTGATTACTCCACCTCAAGTTGTTTTTATACCAGTGATGGGTCATTCTTGAACGATTCATTCATTTTGAACAAATCTTTTAGGTGACTCCAGAACGATGAGTCCTCTCAGGGAGTGATTCGTTCATTTGTGCATATTTGTGCAGGTGGAGTTGAAAAAGATCTGATCCATTCATCTTTCCAGTCCTCGCTTTGAGTGGTTCGTTTCTCACATTAAAGACAGACGCCAATCAAATGTAGTCAGAGCAAGAAAAAGATTTGATGTGTTCATCTTTCAAGTCCTCTATTTGAGTGTTTCATTCATCACGTGAAAAACAGAAGCCAAACATGTGCAGTCATAGCCAGAAAAAACACTTGATTCGTTCATCTCTCGATTCATCGGTTTTGAGTCATTTGTTCATCACGTGAAAGACAGAAGCCAATCATATGCAGTAAGAGCGAGAAAAAGATTTGATCTGTTCATTTCTCGAGTCCTGTTTGAATCATTTGTTCATCACGTGACAGACAGAAGCCAATCATATGTAGTCAGAACCAGAAAAAGATCAAATCCGTTCATCTCTCAAGTCCTCGGTTTGAGTTGTACGTTCATCATGTGAAAGACAGAAGCCAATCCTGTGCAATCAGAGCCAGAAAATTAATTGATCCGTTAAATTCTTGAGTCCACGGTTTTGAGTCTTTTGTTCATCAAGTGAAAGACAGAAGCCAATCATACGTAGTCAGAGCTGGGAAAACATTTGATCCGTTCATTACTCGAGTCCTCGGTTTAACTAGTTCTTTTTCCATGTAAAAGACAGTAGCCAATTGTATGCTGGAAAAAGATTTGATTCATTCATCTCTTAAGTTCTCGGTTTAAATCGTTCGTTCATCACGTGAAAAACAGAAGCCAGTCAAATGCAGTCAGAGCCTAGAAAAGATTTAATCCTCTTATTTCTCGAGTCCTCGATTTGAGTCGTACTTTTATCATGTGAAAGACAGAAGCCAATCATATGCAGTCAGAGCCAGAAAAAGATTTGATCCGTTCATTTCTCGAGTCCTCGGTTGTGAGTCGTTAGTTCATCACATGAAAGACAGAAGCCAATCATTTGTAGAGCTGGGAAAACATTTGATCCGCTCATTTCTCTAGTCCTCGATTGGAGTCATTCTTTTCTCATGTGAAAGACAGAAGCCAATCATATGCAGTGAGAGCCGAGAAAAGATTTGATCGGTTCATTTCTCGAGTCCTCGGTTTGAGACTTTTGTTCATCATATGAAAGACATAAGTCAATCATATGTAGACAGAACCAGGAAATGATTAGATCCGTTCATCTCTCAAGTCCTCGCTTTGAGTCATTTGCTCATCACATTAAACACTGAAGGTAATCATATGGAGTCAGAGCAGGGAAAAAATTATTCATTCATCTTTCGAGTCCTTGGTTTTGAGTCTTTGTTCATCATGTGACAGACAGAAGCCAAACATATCAGAGCCGGAAAAATATTTGATCTGTTCATTTCAAGTCCTTGATTTTGAGTCATCCCTTTGCATGCTGTTACATGATGAAAGAACAACTCAAAAATCGACGACTCAAAAGGTGAACTAATCATGGGTCCTTTCGACTCAGCTTATATGTATTAGCTAATCATGGGACTGTCTGTGTGATGTGAACAAACCACTACAACCTGAAGACATTTCAGAAGGCTCAGGTAAATGATAAATGATTATTTTCTCTTACTTTCAGCATTCTAGTTATGATTTGTTTGTAGTGTGATTAACGTCTGGGCTATTTGTAGATTGGAAGTTTGGAAGCAACTCGTAACATTTAAATAATATTTTGGCAAACTGAAGGAAATGGCTTGATTTATGTTTCATGTATGTTTTGTGGTTTGTTTTCTGTTTTGAGTTCTCTTCTCTCTCTTCCGTTGTGTATCCTGTCCTGTTTTAAGTGTGCAACCATTGGTCGAAGGGGCTGTCAATCATCATTGCGACTCAATCGGCGCGCCAATCAGGAGCTGGTCTGCACAGTATAAAAACTGTGTGCTTGCATTGTTCCCCAGGAGCACTTAGCTCACAGCCAGACTCCTCGCTTGTGTCGGCCGGCCTGTTCATTTGCGTTTTGCTTAGTTTGGTTGCTGTGTTCTAGTTTTCTCTCTTTGTTTGATTTATTAGATAGGTGATGTCATTAACGATCTTTATGACAATTGGATTATATGAGATCATGTTTTGCTAATGGCTAACAGTGTGTACTTTACGAGAACTCTAGTAATTTGAGCAGCATAGTATTTTCACTTGTTAGTTAGGTTTTGGAGGCGTTGCCAGGTGTGTATGTTTTGAAGTAGTTATGAAGTTTAGTTGAGCAACGTGCTGAAGATTACGGTCTTGTTTCTGCATTTTTCTTTGGTTAGTTAGTTTAGTGGGTCGGGTTTAGTTAGATCATTTTCTCATAATTATTTCTTTGTTTTGGCAACACTCCTGTTTTCTTTAAATTAAATAAGTTATTTAAAATTATATTTACATTATATCTAATTTCCTAAATTCATTGTTTGACATTCTCTGTTTTAAAAATACTTACCTTTCGTTTCATTTAACCAGCAGTTGTGTCTTCTCCTTATTCATCCAGCATTATTAGAGACTTACTGATTATTACGTTTCATCCATTTAATATGTTAATAACTTAAACGCGTAACATTCAATGGTGGCAGCGGTGGGATATTCCTTTTTTTTTTTTTTTGATGTCTTTAATTTCGGACGAGTATTGTGAGATCTATTGCTGCTGGAGAAAAGGACAAACCTTTGTGAACAGGAAGGTTTGATTAAAGAGCAGGTGTCTACGTTATTGTGAGTCAGACAAACCTATCTTGAGAATGGCTGATTTCGATTTGGAACATTTTGTTAATGCACTGACTGTTGAACAACTAGACAAATGCAGAAAGGATGATTTAATTTGCGTCACTGAGCACTTTAAAATTAAGATTTCTAAACAGCAACAGAAAAAAAGACTGAACGAGATTTCGAGGTCCGAGTCAGAAAAATAATCCGAACTTCTCAACGCTATTTTATACCTTTATGAGTTTCTTTCTTTTGTTAAACACAAAGACATTTTAAATAAAGCTCAAAACCGTTTTCGAAGAAAGCTTAAGACATCCACTGACAAAAACAAATATTCTGGAAGTCAATATTGAAAGGTTTTCAGCTTTCTTCAAAAACAACATCTTATGTGTTCAACAGAAAAAAGAAATTCAGACCAGTTTGGAACAAGCGAAGGGTGAGTAAATGATGACAGAAGTTTCAGTTTTGGGTGAACTATCTCATTAAAGCTTTCTTGATCCATTCATAAAGCTGATTGTTCTGCCTTGCTCTTCATGGGCATCTGAGGGCAGATTCTGAGAAGGTGCAGGTTGGAAATAACAGATCTATCCGACGTGATGCCGAGCGCTAACCTCTGCTGAAGCGCCGTGATCTTTTGTTGTTTCTCAAAACCGCTGTAAAAAAAAAAGGTTTCTGCTCGAGGATGGAAATATTCTTGGAAACTTTTAGTGCTTTTCCAACATAAATAAAGCCTGCAGCTGTCCAAAGCTGTGTGGAGTGGACATAGGAGGAAGACCATTTCAGAGGCATGCTGAGAGAGGGAGTTTCATGTTTAAATAAGGGAAACCCAAGCCTTCTATGGCTCAATAAATCTCTTTTATTCCTCTAAGTGCTCTCAGACAGCTCAATGTTCGGGCCCGGCAATGACATGAGAACTCTCATTGTCCTGTTTGTCTTGGTGCCGTTTGTCCACCAATTAGGGCCCGAAAATGTGGGTTTATTTACCAAATTAAGTTGGATATTGGAGGGTACGGTGTTTGGCAGGAACAAACACTCGGTGAATTTGCCGGCCGTATAGCAGCAGGGGGGAAACAGGAATCTGTTGTGCTCCTGCGTGTGTGCGGATGGGGCTTCCAGATGCCCCCGGGGAGCCTGGGTAGCTGCACTGGTGTATGGTTCAATTACAGATTTAATAAATCATGCTTTTCAGCATCC